>NW_010123232.1:0-275 GCF_000699245.1 Pterocles gutturalis
TCTTGCTCTGCCCAGGACACTCAGGCCCCAATCCTTCTTGGAGGGAATGGTTCCCGTTGCCAGGTCTGAATCCCAGATTTGTTCAATTTTCTGTCCCCACAGCCTTGTTCCCCAGAGAGCAGGAGATGCAGGGCCCTGCCCCGCTCACTCAAGTAGGCCTGCTGGTCCTGTGCCCTTGAGAGGTGCCGGGTCCAGGGCGGTGATCCTGAGCCCTCCCCTGCCGACTCGCCGGCTTCCAACTCTGTCTGTGCTCCCTTGGCTGGAGGGAGGGTGGC
>NW_010123233.1:0-211 GCF_000699245.1 Pterocles gutturalis
CCCCCCTGTCAGGACCCTCTCCAGGGAGGGGAGCCCCCAACCCGTGTCCCAGGGCCGGGGCGGCAGCGGGATGCAGCTGGAGCAGCAGCTGAGCCGCTCCTTTCCCAGCGGTTCCTGCGAGAGATGAGCCCGTGGCCAGGGACGGTGGCACCGCAGGGACGAGCCCGTGGCCAGGGACGGTGGCACCGCAGAGACAAGGCCCTGGCCCAGG
>NW_010123233.1:771-1161 GCF_000699245.1 Pterocles gutturalis
CCAGGCAGGGGACAGAGACTGACTGCAGGGGTGGCAGAGAACAGGCTGAAGCAGTGACTATAGAAAATAAACTTTATTTTTTTTTTTCCAGTTCATAAGACAGTTCCCATCACACAGACCACGAACGGCCCAGGCTCCGCAGCCGGCAGCACCCAGGGCTCCCCCCTCGCCCGCTGCCCCGGGGTTGGTGGCACAGCAAGGGGCTGCTGCGGGGGTCCTGTGGCACAGACATTTCCCCCAGGGCTCCTGGAGGCAGCCAATAGCAGTGGATCAGGTTGGGGTTTTTTTGTTGGTTTTTTTCTTAAAGCTGCCGCAGCTGCAGTGAAGCAGGAGGGAGGCCAGCGGTGGCCGAGGGGCTCGGGTCAGCGCCCCAGGCTGGGGGCTGGCGGG
>NW_010123233.1:1192-16101 GCF_000699245.1 Pterocles gutturalis
CATTCAGGCATCTGGGTTTGTCACCAGGTCAGCTCCAGCCAGTTTGGGGGTCACAGGAGAGCACAGAGACAGACAGAAATCAGTGCTTGGATAGAGACGCTGTTCCTGTCACCCGAGAGACAGGAAAAGTCTTAAATTCAGCCAGGAGAGGAAAAATAAAATAGCCAGGTCAGCCTTTATTAAACAGAAACACAGAAATGTACCATCAACCTCCTATTATAAAAGGACTTTACATACATTCAAGGAGACATCGTATAAATATCAGTATGAAATGTCACTGGCTGCAAGAGTTCCACACTCAGCTAAAATTTTGCTGACAGCTTAAAATTTCCTTAAAACATTTTAAAGTAAACAAACACAAAGCAAAGCCAGCCAGCTGCCAGGCGGCTTGGTACCTTGGGTCCAGCACTCGCCGCGAGCACCTGGGCAAAACACATCCCGTCCCCCCGCGCAGGCCAGCACGGCTCTGCTGCCAGCTGCTTTGGACCTCAGGGAAGCAAAGGGGCCGCGGGGCCGTGCTGGATGGTGGGAGGTTAAGGCACAGGTTTTAATCCCAAAGTCCAGCCGGATGGACTACGAGACGTGCTCTGACCAGGCTGTTGCACAGGCTGGGACATCCCCCGAGCCCGCCTACAGGAGACCTTTGGATGGGCTAGGGACCCGCAGAGAGATGTTCAGGATCCAGCACAGACTCACATTAAGTCCTGAGCTCCTGGTAACACTGCAGACCCTGGGAGCAACGGGGCCGTTTCTCAGCATGGCTCCCTTCCTACCAGCTCCGCTCCAGCTGCCGCAGTGCCGACACTTCGCAGGGACCCCAGGGGACCTGGGCTCTTTATGGACCCAGCAGTAACGGAGCCGCAGCCCTGCAGCATCTCTCCCTGCTCTGCACGGAGCCCACCAGCACACACCTGCCCAGCTGCGTGGAACACCCGGGAACACACCTGAGCTCTCCCCCCTTGTACACACAGCATGGGAGAGCATCCCTCGTGGGCTCCTGCTCCTCTTCAAAGCCTCCTGCGGAGTCCTCCACCGCACGTCCCCGCCTTGCTCCAGGGGCTCTGCTGGGCCAGCAGCGGCGAGCAGAGGGGGGGCTGTCAGCGCACCCACAAGACATCCCCTTGCTGGAGCCGCTCAGAACACCCACAGCAGAAACTGGCTCCTCAGATTTTCCTAATGGGGCGAGAGGTCACGTTGCTCGCAAGCAGCAGCTGCTACACAGAGAGCACGCTGCTGAGCAGAGCTCCTGGGGAGATACACGGCCCCAGAGCATCTGCCCGAGATCAGAGCACGCGGCCAGCGCCCAGCAAGGAGCGGGATGGAAAGCAGACTGCTCCCAACTCCTGTGACCACCTTGGAGACAGAGAAACTCCTTTGATTTTTTTTTTATTTTTTTTTTTTTTAAATGAAAACTGGATCTAGGAAAAAAAAAAACTGGAACAGTCTCTCGGCTCTGGGGATCCAAACCCCTTGCTCTCGGCACCTCCTCCAGGTGACCAGAGCTGGCCCAGCAACTCTCCCAGCACTGAGGGAAATTATTCCTCAGTAATTAATGCCATGAAAGGAATGCAGCAAACACTTCACCTGCTTCTGTGGGCACAGCCTGAGTGGGTCAGCATCCACTCGGAAGCAACATGCTTTCAGACCAGTCCCCCGTGGGTCCCAGACGGGTGATGCTGGAGACCAGTGATGTGGAGGGTCTGGGTGCAGCCGCGGTGTCTGGCTCAGGTGGAGCAGCAGAGGCGTGCGGCGGGGAGCGGCAGACATCTGTCCCCTGTACAGAAACCCCAGGTACCTGCTGCTTTGGTGCCCTCGGGGTACAGGGAGGAGGCAGATACCACTGAGCACAGCCTGACCTGGCACAACACCAGCCCCTCATCTCCGGCTGTCTATTTCTGGCTAGCAGTACTGCAGGTCACTGACTTCAGCCTGTATTTTTTTCTGAGATGGGAGCAGAAAAAACAGCATTACCATCACCCCAAGGGCAGTGTGCTCCAGGCTAGCAAGTCACAGTGTCCTAGAAAATGAAGTCCCTCTTAAGAAAGGTTTTGTTTCTATGTAGTTAGGCTAATGCAAAGAAGAATACAAGAAAATTGAATCTGATTCTACTAAAAGGAACTTACAAATGGAGTCAGGAAAGCAGAGGTGTAGGATAACCCCCCTTCTTTCTAACATTCATGAGGATTTAGTTCTCTCAAATTATTCCTAGTCCAGATGAGGACTCTGGTCACATCTGAGCAGTCTGCAACGGTCTTGTGCTGTATCTCATGTTCACAGGCAGCTTTGTTCTCCTTTACAGGGACAATCTGTGGGATCTAAGGTCTGGGTCATGGATAGCTGGAATCCAACGATCTCCTGCTTGTTAACAGGGCTTGTGCACACATTGACCAGAAGCCACTGGGATCAACTCAGAACACCAACACTTTCCTCTACAAGGAACAACATATCCCAGAAACATTCAGTTATCTATTTTCCAGTAATCCCATGTTGAGGAAATAACACAAGGACATTGTAATAAATTAACTGCTTTGAACACCCAGGGAAGGAGAGAGGACACATTTCACAGCAACAGAGGTATTTTTGACATTTTCATTAATATTTCCTATGGAAAAAAAAAACAACATAGCTCTTTTTGGCTTTGCAAAACAAGGAAGGTTCAGCTCTGCCATCAGTATTTTCCTATAAAAATAAGGTTTTGTGTTTACTTGGGTTCTACAACTAAGCTGAATAGAAAGGAGAAGGCTCTTACAAATACTTCTGCTGTTGTATCACCCTCTCCCTCTGGAGACTACCTGCTAGAGGAATTCAGCTGGCTTCTGTCAGTCTCTTCTTCAGACAAGCTCTAGCTCTGCCGAGTCTAGTGCTTCTTTAGACGACACCTTTGTACTTGGCAGGACCTTGCTCCTGAGGAAACAGCCTGGTGTCATGTTTTACTGTACAGTTTGCATTAGGTATGTTTTCTTCATCAAGCTGAAAAGTGAGTCCCCAGATGTATGAGATTTCTGCCTCCCCAGCGACGGAGAGGGCTTGCAGGAGCTGCAGTCACGCCTTTGCTCCAGCTTCTTACAGGAAGTCTAACTCGAGGGCTTGGTGAAGGGACACGAGGTCTGCATGATTTGTGATCCTCCAGAAAGGCATGTTGTGCTGTAACAGAGACAAGGGCAGGTTTATGGCGGTGATTTTACAGCGCGGTGGAAGCAGTCAAGGTTCACCTGTAGGGCTGTGCAATACAGAATTTGTGACAGCCCTGTCTGAGCACGCTGAGTTCAGGAAGGATATTGGCCACGTGCACGCTGGTATCTGAAGCCTATCTTATCTGCACGTCTGTTTATGACGGGCACGAGCACTATCGGCTGCTTTGCACGTTGACGATGGAAACGTCAGCGCCCAGCTGGGAGCTGCTGCTTGACCCAGGAAAGCTGTTCCAGGGCTCACAGGGAACCTGCGCAGATGACAACTCTGGCACACGGCAGACGGCATGAAGCATGCAGAGACGATGTCCTGACAGTAATCTATGCACTTCACTGCCTTTCACTGGCGTGACTGAGTGACCCATTCAGGCCCATCCAGATCAACTGAACTGTTTGCCCCTTGTTTGTAACTCAGCCTAATGACAGACGCTGTGTATTGATCTGACTGCTGGCATCCCAGTCCTGGCTCCCTCCACGCTTCTGAGAAATCGCATTATCTCAACCGATAGCTGCTATGATCAAGACATCCTACATCAAGATACTGTTTTACAAGGTCAATGTTATACACTATCCTAAACAAGAGTTAAACAGAAACTTTAAACCCCGAAGAGCCAGAAAACTCCCCATCTTAATGTAGTGAAAGACAGAATCATTGAATCACAGAACAGTTTGTGTTGGAAGAGACCTTAGAGATCATCCAGTGCCACCCCCTGCCATGGGCAGGGACACCTCCCACTAGCCCAGGTTGCTCAAAGCCTCATCCAGCCTGGCCTTGAACCCCTCCAGGGATGCAAGACCTTTTGTATCAAAGGCAAAGTTTCCCCCCGACTTCCCCTGGCCAGAAGAGTTCAGCCCTGGAAAGAGTCCCTGTGGAAAAAGACTGCTGCAGTAACTTCTCTTTCCATCCACCCACACGCCACCTCTGCAGAGTCAGAAACCCACCTGCTTAGCTGCAACCTCTTCATCACGCCCATCTCCAATTACCACATAGGTGACTTTCTTTCCAAATCGTGACACGATCCTCTCAAAACAGCTCTCTTTACCTGCCAAAAGACAATCCCACTGTCATGAGCCTTAGGCAGAGAGTAGCAGAAGCCTGAACAGGTCCCTTCTTCCCAGTAGAGAAACACAACCTTGTATTACTGGGAAGGGGATACCACCCAGTTCAGCTGGTGAGGCCAGAAGCCACCACTGGCCAGCTGGACCTCCGCAGCCACGGGGGCTGATCAGCTGCAGAAATCGTATTTCCTGTGTAAAGATCCCAGCGAACCTGCAGCAGACATTTCAGTGCCAGGTACTCAGCACAACCCCTTACCTATTTTTGTAGCACTATAAATATTTTCGATGGGAAACACCTCGCCCAATCCATACAGGAGAACTTTGGCAAGAGCTGGCACCAGTTGGGTGGTTGTGATCAGGATGTTCACACAGTTTTTTCTAAAAGAAGAAAAACACTTTGTAGAAGCGTATCAATGGCCAGCGGTGCCGAGGGCTCCTCTGGGCAGCTTGCTCGGCTTTCCAAAGTGCCACGTGCTTTGTTGACCTACTTTCATGAGGCTTTTTAGGCCAAGGTTTTGACTTGTGGTTTTTGTTTTGTTTTTTGTTGTGATCAGAAATTGTCTGGCAGAAATGCAATTCTGCGAGCACAGTCCCATTATGGGGACCTTCCTAACAGCAGATGGTGCAGCAGAAAAATCCCAAAGGGTGCTCAGGAGTGGAGTCCTTGCACTCACTCGCTTTGTTTCCCAGTACCTGTGACAAGCAGCAGTAGTATTACCTACGGACACTGCTGCAACACGGCACTGCATGCAAGTCTAAGTGAGAGAAAGGGCTGAGAAAGCATCATACACATCGCCAGTTTCCATACCTGGACTGTATGAGCAGCAGGGACTTTAATGCAGTTTCCAGCCAGGAATCCGTTAGCACTTCTATATCAGTCCTTAGTCGCTGCAGAGCTTCCCTCTTCTGCGGGCTAAGAAGGCCTGGAAGGCAAGCAACATGAGCTTTCCCAGCTGAGCTGGCACGTCTAACACAGCGAGAGCCACCACTGCCTGTTCTGCAAGAAACCACACGGTACTGGAGGTATCGGAAAGCTGAGACTGTCTGGAGGCAACGGGTGAAACCAACTTCCATCGACGTGCATGAGCCCAGACACCCACCCGTGAGTCTGCAGAGACATTTCTCTGACAATTTCCAACCATTTCTCAGGATGCAGGCAACAAAACACATTTCTCTTGTCCAAAGCACTCACAACAGCAGGAGTTGTCCACGGCCACTGACAGCAAGGGAAGGAGCACCTGCAATCGCCTTGTCTGCCCTCCCGCTCCCACAGGCACAAGGATCCTTCCCACTTTGATCCCTTTTAGGTAACTTTATTTATCACTTGTTCTAAATCCTCTTATTTATTCTCTCTTTTAGATACAATTTTCTCAAAGCATCCAGTTTTGAATAAAAGCAGCCCATACACTCACCCCTGCTCCTCTCATTACACACAACAAGACGGGAGCATCTTGAGTCTGAACCTCTCTCCACCCAACTTCCAGCCATGATGGATGGACCCCCCACCTCACCCCAGCGCTGAAGTCCACCAGTCCTCTAACAATGAGGCCACGGAGGCAGGGACCCACCGTGGGCTGCGCTGCCAACTGCTTTGCCACCTGGCTTTAGACAGGGCCTGAAAAATTCTGCATCCAGGCTTCCCACGTGCAAAATACAGAACAGTGGTCTGATCCCTACCAGAAATAAGGAAACTGCAGCATAGTGAAATGCAAACTTACACTGGTAAGATTTTTAAGGCTGAAAGTTGTAGTTTTGAACACCTGGTTTTTAGAAAATATGTCCAAGAAAACATTTTCTCAAGGTTTTTTTTTGTGTAGGCAAAGGGTACCCAAACCCACAGCCCACCAGGGCGAGTCACTCTGCCAGGTGAGCTGCTCCAGCAGCACCCCTTTCCTAGGGAACTCAGTGCCAAGATTCAGCAACTGAAGATGTATCTGCATTTGGTATCTGTTGTGTGCATCATTATTACTGCTTTGGCATTGAAAGGGAAGGAAAACTAGAAGATTTTAAGTGACTCTGTGAACAGATGGTGGAGATATCACACCAGACTATGAGCACAACAGCCAAAAGGGTGAACACCATTTCGTGACGATGGCATGGTAAAAGACAGATTTTGTGAAGACACGAGTGAAAGGACCTCCGAAGCAGCACGATATGTAAGTGATTTAGGCCCATTCTAAGCAGAGTGACAGGCAGCCTTTCATACAAAATCACCCAAGGGACACCGTTTGCACCAAAACTTTCTCTTAGACACAGGATTGACTGACCATCCCTACCTACACACGATAGCCCACAGACCGCACTGGCACGCCGTTCAGTTTGGAAGCCGTATGCTTTTAGACTCCATGGAGATTTGATCCCATTTAGCACTAGCACAACGGTTACTTGTCATGTCCAAACATTCAGGAAAGCAAAAGCTCTGGGGAAGGATGGAGTCTGGCACCACAAGTGCTGTTGAGTGCTCAGATACCGGTGCAGGTGAACACTCACCTCCAACGTTATTTTTGTATTTGTCGTAGATCTCTCGTACTCGGCGGTAGCGGAAGGCCAGTTTTCGCATCCAGTCCACTCCACCCTGGACACCAACCGATGAGCTGTGATTTGCGTTGCTGCCTGAGCCACTGAAGCCATCCGTGGAGAAATTGTAGTTGCTATTTCAGAAAAGCAGATGTGTTATGTGTGCCACAGCAGCAGAATCACTGCAGCTTTTCAGGTGGGGTTGCAGACTTCAGCTCTGACAGGAGCTAGAGAAGCACCTCGGAGGGGAACTCTGGACAACCGCCACCGCACCCCAACAGCAGAGACCGGCTTCAACGGGCAACGTACTCTGATATCCAACTACATCTGCTGCCAGTTCAGAACTGCTGCCCTGAAATGCACTGATTCAACTCTTGTGTCCCACCCTCCAGGACAAAACCTTCCCTTGCTCTTTGCTCACTGCTCTGCGATACAGAGCATCCTGCCCTCTAACCCCTTTCTCATCCTGCAGGGATAAACCCCAGCACAGTATTTTCCAAACATAATGTCTGTGTCTTTACATCACAGCTGCAGCTCCACAAGCAGATGAGCTGCTTTGCCATCTCAGGACTGCAGCAAGCAGGTCCTGCTTCACCACCTGCCCTGTATTTCTGTCTCCCTGACAGACAGGGACTTCTCAGACCTTTCCTTGAGCCAGTGCAGCTCATTAATGCAGCAGAAAACTTACCCTCACCTCTCCTGTCAGTGTACACGATCAGCTTGCAGAGGGATGCAAACCATAGGGAGACTTTCAAAGGTCAAGATCATGAAGTTGGGAGTGTTGGTTCTCCATTCATCACATGTCATTGAGTACATGGACAACACTCAACAGCGGACAATATAATTCACATTACAGTTCTGAAAATCTTAATGTTTTGTAGGTCTTCAGAGAAATACCACCCAGCAAACAAACAGAATTTGCCAAGTTCCATCCGCTGCACAATGCTGATCGTATAACCCCATTTGGGTTTGAAGTCCCACAACAAACAGATTACATCAGCTGTACGTTTCATGCATTCATCAGTACGTCACCTTAAATCTTGGCCATTGTCATCAGATGCCACGTCTTCTATGTGCACCTGGTCACACTCCTGTTTAAGAAAAAAAAAAAAAAAGTCACACTGTTGTAATCTAGAAACATACTGAAATTTGCAGACTGAAGGAAGTGTGATACACAACAATCCTCTCTCAATTCCCAACGGCAACAAGCCGTGCCATACTGCCTCCACAAACCTATGCCTAGTTTCCATTAGCTTTGTGTTCCAGTACCAGGTTTTACTTCTCAGCACCTACAGGTCCTTGCCAAGACTGGGATTTGAAGTACCAGCAAAGTCTGAAAAAAGCATGTTTCCATGACATTTCAAGTTGTCTGCAAAAAAGGAACTTCAACACTCACTAAAGAGGTTGGCCTCAAAGCTCACTTATTATTTGAAACCCTTCTGTAATTTCAAAAAAAACCAAACCAAACAAACCCAAAAATACATCATCTGGTCAAGTGTTGATATTCCATTTCACCAACACAACAGTCAATTCTGTTACCAGAGAGCCAGAGCATGAACCCTGGAGTGAAACATCAGCACGGTAGCACTGCCAAGGCTCCGGTGCTCAGCACAGACGATTTAACCCAGAGACAAACTGCAAATACCTTGGGACAAAAACTGAATTTTCCCCATTACAAGAATTTCCTGCTGCTGCTTACTAACCAACACCTACAGCAATAATTGTTGTTGATCACATAGTAAACATATCAACAACTGCCTTTCCAGCACAAGAGACTCTAGTTGGTGTTTTGTTTGTTTTGTTTTTTTCCAGGGCAGGGAGGTAACTGTCATCACCACCTTTGCAAAGCTCACAGCTGCAAGTGGTCGCAGCCACAAATGGAAACTTCATTTAAGCTTCTATTTGCATCTACACACCCATCTTGTTTTCCCACGATGTACATCAGTGATGCACCTACAATTAATTGTTCACTGTTCATATTCAGCCTTCCTAAGCTTTAAACTAGTCCTGTAAATTCTGCAAAGTAGGTTCCTGAGTCCATATCTGTGGACTCATAAAGAAGACATGTCAGGAAATTTGCTATTTCCAACCATTTAGTTCCAGATTCTGGCGTAACTTCACACCCTCCCGTATAGATGACTGTGCCCAGTGCTATCTGACGACATATCAGAGCACAGCACAGGGCACTGCCAGGATTAACGCAGAGATGTCTGTTCAGCTTCTGTGGAGGCACTGCAGAGGTATCTCATTTGGCAAAGAATACTGCTCAGGAAAGAGGATGGGAGCTGACGGGAAGTCCTTGAGGCAGGATGGGATCAGGCGAGCAGCAGAGATAGCTTGCAGGAAAGATAAACGGAGGGTGCTGTGGGACCTCCACGTGTACGTGCTTGTCTATGGGAACGTGTCCTTCAGAGCTGCTACACAGCCAACGGAAACTACCGAGACGCTGGCTGAGACGCACAAGTTGTACTGTCCTTGGCTTAGTCAAAGCCTCTGAGAACTGATGTTCTCAAGGTCACCTTTTTCCCCGCATCTCTGGTTGCTATTTCAAAACAGGACCAGGGAAAGCAAAGTGCTTTCCAGTCCAGAATGCAAATACGAGACAAAGCAGACATCACTCTCTTTATTTATAGAGGTTCAGGCAGAAACCCATAAGAGAGCTCATGACACCAGAAGTCCGCAGAAAGCCTGTCTCAGATAAGAGAGCACACATCTTTGGTGTGGTTGTCCTTAGAAACACTTCAGTTTTGGAAGACTGCTACGTATCAGCATTAAAGTGGCTCTGAAGAACAAGAGCCCTCACAAACGGTGCAGTGTAATTCTAACCAAGTAACGTGGAGCTTTGCCTTTTAAAAACATTTGCCACGTACCTCCAAGTCATTGAAAAACAAGTGAGTATCAGCTACTTCAAAAATCATCTCCTCCATTGACAGACCCGAGCCAATCACTAGAGTTGGATCCTGGCAAAACAAAAAGAGAAAATGTAAATTCGCTGTAGGCAGAAGCGAATGGTGATAAACCTTTCATCAGCTACATTGCACGGAGTTTCCACTGTATATCAAGCCTGATGTAATTCCATCTGCAATCAATGATGTAAATTACAATTCCCCATGTATTTTAAAAAACTGAATAAAAACAAAATTCACATTCTAGTAAAAAAGCGACCCAAAATTTAACAAAACATGTCAGTACTGCATAGCAGGGACTGATGCATTTTCAGATGCAACACAAACCAAACATTCAAAAATCTTCAATATATTTTGAAGGAGAAAACACACTTCTTCTCACTACATGCTCCGATCCCAACAATTCCCAATGATGATAAAAACAGTTTGACATTTTAAGAGTCATGCTGTTAGTGGGAAGTGTTTGTGATACCCACACCCTAGCTCTGTATAAAGCCAAATTTAGTGTTCTTCCCCCAGTCCAAGGTGCCAACAAGATAAAAGTATCAAATTTCAATTTAAAACAAAATATCATTTTCTATTCCTTTTACAAAGATTAACATTTACTTCTGCATGACAGATATGTTTTTTCTTCCACAAAAAAGTCAATACTACCTTGCCATATTTTTGAGCATAAGACCCTGTGAGAAGTGAATGGAAGATTATGATGGTCTCATCCAGGTCCCAGAGAAACACTCTCTGCATAGAGAATAAAAGCAGGTTAGAGTCGAGATATTCCAAGCACTGAGCTACAATAACAAAGCAAGTTTTAGGGTTAATTCTGTGGCTAGTTGCGGTATGCCTTTACCAGATCTGAACATAGTATTCATCTTACAGACTGAACACTTCATCTCTGAGTTTAGTGCCGACAGTGCAACTCTACACCCAAGGCTCTGTTGCTCAAACTATTTCAAAAGCTTCTCTTGCTTTTAGAGTTATAAAAGCAAAAACTTAAAGTGCTAATGAACTTTAGAGCCCTACTAGGGTAGAAGTTTACTGCCTGTGATCTGGAGAGCACCCAGTAAACGACCTTGGTGTTTATCAGAGACACATTTGTTACGATAAACAAGGAGGACTGGCCGCCACGAGGGACAGCAGAGTTTCAGAACAGGACTTTGACAAACTTGAGAACTGGGCCAGCAGGAACTAGATCAATAACTGCAGATTCTGCATGTGGGGTAGAATAACCCCTTGTATTGGTCCCGGCTGGAAGGAGCTGGAGGGTACAGTGGACGCCAGGACAGTACAAGCCAGCAGTGCTCCCTCCCTCTGGATAAGATGAACTGTGTGCGGGAGAACACGAAGTGTGCCCAGCTGGTAGAAGGAAGGTGCCGTCTCACCCCGCTTGGCACCGGGAAGGCCATCCCAGATTGCATCCCCAGTTCCAGAGGTATGTGAGGAAACTAGAGATGGGCCAGCAAAAGGCTGTTGAGATGGTCAGCAGCCTAGAAGAAAGGCTGAGGGAGTTGTGATGGTTCATCTCAGCAAAGAGGAGGCTAGAGGTGATCTCACAGCAGACCACAACTAATTGAAAGGGAACTGCAAAGATGACGGAGACAAATTCTTTGCAATCGTGGCAGATGGTTGCCATAGAAAATCAAGGGGAATTTTGCAGCTTGGGAGATCCAGTTGGGAGATAGAAAACCCCCTTTCCCAGGTGGATGTGGTAGTCCTGGGACAGATCACTAAACACGTACAGGATCTCCAGCCTTGGAGGTTCTCAAGACTCAGCTAGACAAAGCCATGGTTCTAGTGCTGGGGACAGCCCTGCTCTGAGCGGAGGCTGTGCTAGAGACATCCAGATGTCTCCTCCATTGACACCACTATGGTTCCAAGATGAGTTTAAGTGATGCTTTTCAAGGACTACTGCAGAACTCATTTGGGTCAGTTCTCAGATAACATGAGTCATGGGAATTTCCCAAATATCTCTCAGCACATGAAAGACATGGACTTACTGGAGTGGGTCCAGAGGAGGCCACAAAAAATGATCAGAGGGATGGAAAACCTCTCTTGTGAGGACAGGCTGAGAGAGTTGGGGCTGTTCAGCCTGGAGAAGAGAAGGCTTCGGGGAGACCTTACTGTGGCCTTCCAGTACTTAAATGGGGCTTATAAAAAAGATGGAGATAGACTTTTTAGCAGGGCCTGTAGCAATAGGACAAGGGGTAATGGTTTTAAACTAAAAGAGGGTAGATGCAGAATAGATATAAGGAAGAAATTTTTTACTGTGAGGGTGGTGAGACACTGGAGCAGGTCGCCCAGAGAGGTGGTAGATGGCCCAACCCTGGAAAAATTCAAGGTCAGGTTGGACGAGGCTCTGAGCAACCCGACCTAACTGAAGACGTCCCTGCTCACTGAAGGGGTTTTTGGACTAGATGACCTTTAAATGTCCCTTCCAACGCAAACTGTTCTGTGAGTCTAATGATCCCCTTCCATTTCCATGGAGATAGGACGAAACAAAGAGAGGACTGTTACCACCACACTATTCTGCAATGCTACCTGTAGAAAACAAGATTACTCCTTACCTCCAGCTCGCTGTCCTGTGAGGACGAGGTATCTGCTTTCCTCTTCCCCCTGTTCTTCCCAGGGATGTTTTTTCTTGCCTGCTCATCTAACTCTTTGCTTGCTGTTGCTCTTGATAATGAAGGACTTGTGGATGCATCTCCTAGAAGAAACAAATCACACGTCTCAAAACAAACACCAACATAAAGCTTACAGCATTTGGCCACAAAAGTTAAGATGTTATCTTGGTTTATTGATGCACTAGTAGTTGAACCCTTATTTAGAACATCAAACATGGTTTCTTTGTCCCATCATTTCAAAACAGCTCTGTCTCCTCAATTCAGTCCACCAGGGCTGAGCTACTGCAGCTACAAAGCCAGAGCACCCTCCACCCAAAGGTCCGTAACCCTCAGATGTCTCACTACCCTGGAACTGCTTTATTACTCAACTCTTTCTTTTAATACTTCTTGAGACAGCACCAGAAACCCTCAGCCTGTAATGAGTGTACAAAGAAAAGTATTTAACGATGCCTCTCCCTACCAGATCTCCTGGAGCAGCCTTTTGTGTCAAGCACCACTACACAACACACGCTGTTTCCACCTCCACGTACACCACCCGCTCCCACGCCACCGTCAGCCTTTGACTCACAGGTAAACAACACTCACTGCACAGGGTTACCTGGAGTGTGCTAACCACACACAAATCCACAGTGTGCCAGCTGTGAAACAGACACACCTAGACCACAGCTCCATCGGCCCATCCAGGAATTAGTAAGGAATGACAGCCCCAGAGACGTGGACTTGGCCAAGCAGCGTGGCTATGACTGATGGGGATACATTACGGAGCCTGTTCTGCGACAGGTAAGAACACCCCTCAAAGGCAAACAGTAAAACACCACCATTTGAAAAATAAAAGCAATGCTTTGATGTGCAGAATATTACAGCCATGATGGGAGATACTTTCTGAATCCTTTATTAACAGTTCAGGCAGAAAAGTTAACATCCCAGACGTCTGCCTAAGTAGCTCAGAAACAGGACCAGAACTGCAGCGGGGAGGCAGAGGGCACAGGGGACTTGAAAGAGTCTGAATTCAGTCTGGGTCTTGAAGATGAGACATTGCAATTCCTATAAAAAATTATGCAAAACGGTGAACTTGGAGAATCCCTGAGGTAAGAAAATAGCACAGAAAACACTAACAGCTGGGCCATTCCCTGGACTTGAAATAACAGGTCAATTCCTTAAGTTTTCAACATGAAATAAGAACAAGCTCTCCTGGATAAATCTGCTGTTGCTCACCCCAACTAGACCACAACTGCTTCCTGAAAGAGGGAAAGTGCTTGAAGTACCATGCTTCGTGATTTACAACACCCCAGCGTGGTGTTTGTCATCCCCTGTCTATAGCATCCCATAAGGTCAAGGTGAGAGAAGTCTGAAACTTCACTGAGTTCAAGACCATCGATTGGTATGCTTTGCTCACTGGCAGCCACCCATCCCTGCTTTCAGGTTGCTTGAATGAGTTTGAGGACTTGGCAGAGCTGAGGTCCTACCGATGGACTCGAGGAAGATGGAGAAGGCCAAGTGCTGCAAAGGCAATCGCCCCTCACCTCCCAGGAGCAGGTTGGTGCCCAGCCAAGCTCCGACCAAAAGCCACCTTGGAAGCTAAACCCCACCCTTCCTTCTTCCCCTCCTTCAGTTTTTATTGCTGAACGTGCCATTCCGTGGTATGGGATATCCCTCTAGGCAGCTGTGTCCCTGCTGTGTCACCTTCCAGGTTGTCGTCCACCCCAAGCCTGCTCGCCGGGCGGGGTGCGGAGGGGAGAAAGCCCTGATACCGGACAAGCAGTAGCCAAAGCACAGGTGTGTTACCAGCACTGCTTCAGCCAGGAATCCAAAGCACAGCACCAGAAGAGCTGTTACGAAGAAAGTTAACTCCATCCTGGCCAGACCTAGGGCACCAACAAAATTTTTTTTTTTTTTTTTTTTTTCCCAGCCTATCAATCTGCAACAGGCAGCAGATTTCAGTTTAAAACTGTTTGACAACACAGGAAGAATCTCCTAACTCCTTGTGCAAGACACTGGAAGAAGCACTAGGTCTGTGCTCTTGTCCTTGTTAAGTTTAGAAAACTGTATTTTTGGAGAGGAAATTTTAGTCAACACCACTGCAGTTGGTACATGACAGGGAATTAGTGGAAAGGGCCAGAGAAAGATGTGACATCTCTAGGATGGTCAATTAAACCTTTTCAATCCACTTTCTCTATCTCTTCTCTTACCAGCTAAAATCTTCTCCCCTGACCAGTGCCAGGTAACTCAACACTATGCAGCTGCAGATCTGGCCACACACAAAGCACAGCAGAAGAGCTGCCATTTCCAAAATGATTTACATGATGAAGCAGAAGAAAGGAAAGGATGTACTCCTGGGCACGTCAGAGATCAACTCATCGAGAGGTGATGGCCAAACTACAGCTCTTGAAAACGCATGAGCAGTCCTGCAGCACTCCCATAACCAGGACTGGCTGTTGGGTAATCTGAATAACTGACAGGAGGAGGGAAAAAGCTCGGGTGAGCTATTGCAACAGGCTAGCATCAGCTGCCCTGGAGCCAAGTGAACACCCAGCCCCAACACATGACAGAATCAATGGTCCCCAGGGAGCTGCTGCTGGCAGCTCTTCAAGTCACCCCAGGAATTCTCTTTCCCTCGG
>NW_010123233.1:16132-35107 GCF_000699245.1 Pterocles gutturalis
GGTAGGTGTCTCCTGAATCACAGCAGGGTAAGACTTCCAACACCTAAGTTTGGCTGGCCCATCGCAATACTCTGCACACCAGTGAGACCAGACTGACGATGGAAGGCAAATGTTCTGTCCAGGCCAGCACGCAAAGGTGCTGCAATTCTGGAAGAAAAGTTTTCCCCATGCCTGCACACTGTCCTGTTTATCACAGATATTTTGCAGCCACCCAGTTGAATATGCGACCGTTACCAGAGGAATGTCTCTGCGCTGTCCGCGTAGGCACCATGGTGTTTGGTTTCTCGGTTGGATACGTAGTTGTTGCTAACGCAGTACTCTCCGTGTTGCTGTCTGCTGGTGTTACGACTCCGAAGCCAGAACTCGGGTAACACGTCTGGTACTGACTTTGGCCAAGGATCGTGTACGTAGGATATTCCTGTTGGAGGAAAGGATTGGTTATGATAGGACACTTCTTTCAGAAAACACTCTATATTGAGATGGTTTTTATCCTAGAATACGCCTGTCAAAGAGAACTCCCAGCAACAGCACAGTCCCACTTTATGCTATTTCCTTCTGCATAGGTAAGATATCCCCAAAAGGGGCTGAGAGACCTGAGTCCCCAGCGTGCCCCCGCACGGGCTGGTCCCCAGCAAACACAGAGCCACTCCTCTGCCTCCAGCTTCTTCAAAACTGAATTCATTACAAACGATGCGACAGCAACAGGGGAGTATCGCGCAGACGCCACGGTGTGAGGCCGCTCTGTCTGTGCTCTGGAATTTGTGGGTTTGTCTTGTGTTTTACTTTCTGATACCAGATGTACTGACAGCCACAGAAAGGGGTCTTGGCACTGGCCGAGGGTGCAATCCCAGCCACAAGAGCTACAGGATGAACTGCCCGGACTCACGTCCTGACTTCAGCAAGCAATTATTTCGCACACTGTGGTGAAAGGAATCCATTTATGAAGACTGTTTACTCATTTAGGAGGAGATCACTGAACACCTGAAGCTGTGCTTGAGGATTTTAGTTTCTGCTACCGATAGCAAAGAAAGCAGCCACCCAAATATCACATCGCACGCTTCTGGCACACTGTGTGCTCCTGACTGCCTCAAGGAGCAACCTGGATTTGTGAACCAGGTCCCTTGGTCTGCACTACTGACAGAGAATCTCTTTTTCCCATTACAGCTCCAAGAAAGCTCACGTTAATGAAAGAACCTTAAAAAGGGACAGCATAAGCATACAAGGATTTTGGTGCATTCATTGCATTTTCCACATTTCCTATATTCTCCTTCTGCAAAGTTGTGACTTTAAAGAATTCCTTTGCGTGTCTAAATATCCGGAACGGCAGTTCACTGCTGGCAGTGCTCCGTATCACCCGCAGCAGGTCACAGTCAGAGGACAGGGCTCAGTGCTAGCTGGGCTGCAGGGCTTTTGACTTTGTTTTATTCCAGCACCATCAGAATGCACCTCCTATTTTACTGGGGGGTTTTTTTGTTTGTTTTGCTTGTGCACAACCTGTTTTCCTCTTCTTGCTGAGGGAGAACAAAGGCATTCAAAATCCTCCTTGTAAGTTTGATTCTCAAATTAGTTCTGTTGTTTCTTCTCCAATGTCTGTGTGTCAGAGATCTCAGTGCCCTGTCTAGGATTCACCACACAATCTGCAGACAAGGAAACAGCTCTGAACAGATGAAGTTTGCTGCCGAGGTCAAAGGGAAAAGCATCAAAGGGAGTAACACACAGAGCCCTGCAACTCTGGTACCCACTGTGCTCCATTTGAAGTGATACGAATATTTGTCCTTCCTTTGTTAGTTTTGAGTAACACCTTAAAGAAAGGTGAAGGAAATGCTGCACATAAATAGAACGTGGAGGAAGTTTTACCTGGGAGATGCTGGCTACTGCTGACGTGGAAATATTGACAACCGTTGAGGATGTAGAGACTGGACTGGCATTGGTGGTTGATGCTGTAAAATTAAGAATTACTGCATTAAATGCTTCTAGAAAAGTATGAGAGACAAGACCAAGCTGTGAAATCAGTACTCACTAGGCTTCTGTGCAAGCATTTGTGCTTCCAGAAGCACTCTGCTTGTAACAGCCACAAGAGAGCTGGGGTGTATTTTGAAACCAGTTACATTTCAACCGGGCTTACGGGGAAGGAGAAATAGCACATCACTTTCAAATATTTCAGAAAACTTTTCCCTCCATGTCTGCCAAGCAACTGGAGTTTAATTAAAATGTTTTCACACCTTTACTAAAAGTTTTGAGGACAATTCATGATGTTCAATTATTAGCAGTTGAAAATTAATCAGAATAAATAAGTAAAGTTGATGTAAACATGTTTAAATCAGTTCTGATTAAAAAAAAATCTCTGCATTGGCCTTAGCATATTTAATCTAATTAGATCAAAAAATTAAGGAAATAGTAAAAATATTTCAGACAGTATAAAAGACTGCTGCTTCCTACTGGAGAAAGCAAACATCTCCCCACATCCCTATGAGACTACAATTGTTTTTTGGATGAGACTTTCTGAAATCATTTGTCAACAGCTTGTAGAACAAACTATTAGAGACATGTAGTTGTTAGTATGAATTTTAAGATGTTTAATAGCCTTCATGTCACTGCATTCGGTTCTTCCAAAACACAGAAGAGGCTGCTAGAGCACCTTCTGGGAACACCAGCCGTTCAGCACATTCGGTGGTTTTACAGCCACAGAGCCACTGCCCACACATGGGTTTTAGGACCCTCACAGATTAGTGAAAAAAAATGAAATCAGCATGAACAAAATCAGGATGTACTAAACCGGGTGCCACCAAGAAATATTTTCTTTTGCTAAACCTTCTTTCTCTGTACACAATTAGAACCAAAAATCATTTTCACATGTTTATGAAAAGACTTGCAGAAATCCACAGCGTCGCCTACTTCAGCATGACTCCGAGGAAAGCCCTCATTTTCTGTGAATAACACTCATGCAGAATTCACCCCAAGACTGAAGAACTCAAGCTTCTGAAGGCTTCAGCCTTTCTACCCCAGGGAAAACCCCACCACAAACTCCGAAAATGTTTGTTGTGTTATGGCAAGCACAGATACTACCTGGTGAACAGCTCCTGGAAAGAGGAATGGATCCAAAATATGCCTCAAAAAAGATGAAAAACAAAAGAAATATATCTTAAAAGAGGTGTAGAAATACACAGTATTTACAAGAGGTGAGAAATGCGAAGGGCGGCATCTCTGCAGAAGCAGAAATGAAGGTAAGTCATTAGTCCTGGGAATGCCCTCACAGATAGGAGTGTTCAAAAGCAGTGTTCAAAGAGATGGGAGAGAACTGGGAGGGAGAACATTGAGAAAAAGGAAAAAAGGCTGCACTGAACAGCGATAACCGTAATGAAGATCCTCAAGCACCTACAGTGGCTACGCAGCTACTAGAGGCACAGCTGTGAGAGTAAGGCACCCGTCACAGACACTCCTCCTAAGAACTGGGTAAAACTCCTCCCAGTTACCCGTTGCGGAAATGAGCAATGTTACTACCGTAAGAAAACGTCACTTCCTAGGGCACTGCGAAGAGCAGCTCTCCAGAAAGGATCCTCGCTAACGCAGAGCTAGCCTGCGCGAAGCTGGAGGAGACAGATTATTCTAGCACCTCTCTCAAGACTACCACAGAGAGCAAACAGAAAGTGATTCTCATCTGTAGTGTTCTGAAGAGGCTGCTGCTCCATGGAGATAGATCACGGAAGTTAAGAAATCACAGAAAAAAGATTCCAAGTTCTGGTCAAAACACAGATTCCCTCCTTGGAGCTGCATTGTTTATCCTAACTCTGCTCTCCTCCCAACATTTTAACTACCCTTTGTCTATACACATCAGATCTTTACAAACAGCTCCCACTACACAGATTAACCAACTCTTTCTGCACTTGGGGGTCAGTTCCTTTTATCTCGGAATGGGCCAAAAACACGCAAAAATGTTTGGCATGGTTGTACCAAAAGGGAGCACTTCACAGTCTCAGGTTCAAAAGACCAGCAAACACAAGTACTGCCGTGAAGCGGCCGCGACTCTTTTCTCCTCTCTTTCTCCCCCACTTCCAGACCTCATCCTCAGATGTATATCCCTGCCTCCTCTCCCTTTTTCATCCCATTTGGTTTTGCTCCAGTTGTTTTCAAAGATGTTTCAATCTGCTTCACGGGCAGGGAAAGGAAACGGCCATGAATGCATTTCATGTTTCACTCGGCTGTTTTGCTCTCGCAGCGAAGGGAGAGGTGAGGCAAGAAGCTCCCACTCCTCCCACATCGCTCCCAGTGCTTCCAAGCGCCTCTGCGACGTACCATGGCCACAGCTTGGGTGTGTACAAAAAGCAAAGTTCTCAGTGCCTAAGTGCATCTGACCGTTTCCCAAGGTTCAAACACCACGTTGCTTCAGTCCAGCATCTGCTGCAGACCCAACCACATCCCTGCACCGAAACACACCTCCAGTGGGACAGCGGCGGCGTGCAGCCGTGGGTCACCCTACTGTTTGGATTGGAGGAAAAATACAGATTTCCAAGAGACTGCTAACAAAGCACCTTTGTCCATCCTTCCAGCTCCTGCTCCTTGCACCACCCCAAGTACTGACCTGACCCCTCAGCAGGCTGCTGGCTAATTTGACAAGAAAGAAATGCAGCAAATCCAAAAAAGGAGGAGTTTCCTGCCACTTTGCAAAAAGCTTTTCAGAAAAGTGATAGCATTCACACAATTCCGGTGACTTTTCCACACTTGCGAAGAGCAGCCTGAAGGGAAACTCTCCTCAAATCACACATTCTCACAGCAGCACAGATCAAACGTTTTAAAATCCTTCTGCAGAGAAGGCATCCGTCTCATCACCCCAAGGATTCCCGTGCTTGACGTGGTAGCTGGCTGGCAAACCTGCCAGCGGTCGCGTTATGCAGAACCGTTCCTGACTCTTGGCCGGTGCTATAGAACATGGGAGCTGTCCCGCTGCCGGCTGGAGCACCCGGAGGAGACTTACGCTTGGAGGAAGGCAGGAATTCCAGTGTTGTGTTGCTCACGTCATGAACGTGAAAAGCAAATGAAGGATAAACATCACACCGGGCCGTTTAATGCCACAACGATGCAAGCTGAGCAAGTAGCACGATACGCAGTGAAAGACAGGGTAAAATCCACCTGGGCGCATTTTAGGAGTTACTTCGGCACTCACTCATAGGACCACATTCAGTCTGGGGCTTCAAGCACAAGAAATACGTGGAGAAAATTCAGCAGGTCTGGCAAAGAGTGAGCAAAACCATCAGGGGGGCTGCCGGGGGGAGCGGGACTGCTTTGGGGGACCTGCCAGCAGCCTGCAGGCACCCGCACGGAGCTCGTCACAAAGAGAGCCCGGCTCCTTCTGCAGGGGCACAGCAGGGGAAGAAAACGGGCACAACCTGGAAGAGGGAATGCTCCGAGCTGACAAAAGAAAACAAGTTTCACCATGATGATGTCAGGCACTGGAACTGGCAAAACGTCCGTCCTCAGAGGTTTTTGAGACCCAACTGGATAAAGCACTGAGCAACCTGGTTCTGAATTCAGTGTCAACTCTTCTTTGAGCAGGAGGCTGACCTAAAGATCTCCTGAAGTCCCTGAATTATTGTATAAAAATATCACACAAGAGATAGATTAAGAATTCCTGAAGTGCTTTTTAAAAACTACAAAGAGACAAATTTTCACAATTCATCACCCAAACATAAATGGCAAAAACCCAAAAAAAAAAAAAAAGTTATCAGTTTGCACATATTTGCCATAAGCAACAATATTCCATTAGTCAGCTAACTGGCACGCTTACTCCTAAAAATTGCTCTGGAAACTGGTGAAATTCAGCATCTGGGTTCTTAGAGGTGGCATTTTCAGCAGTTAAAATATTTGTACGCTATTTCTATACTGAGAAATTAACTTTCTAGCAGATCTACCAAGCTGGGGTGTGTGTTTGTGTGTAATATGTAAGAGCCATCTACCTCCAGAAGTAATGAAAACAAATTTAAAAAAACCCCAAATCCAATGTCAGCTTATTTCCTGACATCAAGCTAAAAACCACCAACAGAGAGCACGAGCTGCAAGAGCATTCCCAGCAAAGGCATGCAAGAATACAACATTTAGTCTCCTCTCCCCTTCCCGTTTGCTCTCCACCCTGTTAAATCCATCAGCGTGGCACCACCAAGCCAGCCTGGTGCGTACAGAGGTATGCAGCAAATACAAAATCAAACACATACACACGCACAGAGAAAAGAGACAAAGCATAAAGAAGCATGCACAAACCAAGAGCAAACGTGCAAGCCTCTCTATTTGTGGTATCTGGACTCAGTTAGGTGGAGAGAGATGCAGATAAAAACCATGCCAAGTTACCTTCAATGGAATAAGAATAATGTGCTGGGCTGGGCTGGCTTGTGGTTAACCCTGTAGTGCAGGTAAAAACACTGTGCTGACTTGTAGATGGAGTCTGAATTAAACCACTTTCAGGTTTCATACCTGGCCACAGTGCACCTGAATCAGATAAATTGGACCAGTTACAAACAAATATACTGGGACCAAGCAGCATGCTGCTACCTCAGATGAAGATTTTTTGCTTGTCACAAAAGCAAGTAACAAATCACACATGGAAAATGTTTAATTTCTGCAACAGTGACTGTCAGGCTGTGCATGGATTAGAGCTGCTGACAAAACTGGCTGGAAAAGAGAAAATTAAGAGCACCAACAAGACCAATTTCCAAAGCTTTCAACTAAAAATCTGTTAGTGTCACAGTAGGACTCACTGCCATGGCAGAAGCAAAGGAACTGCTAAAGCCTCAGATGCTGGGGCTGAGCTGCACAGCGCTGCACAGGACCTCAGCTGGACACAGCAAGCTTGGAGTCGGTATCTATTAAGGTCAAGGTCCACGCTTCCACTATGTCACTGGGCTTTGAGTTGAACATTTTAAAACAAGCTACAAGTCAGCCACTCCCACAGACTGACAACAGTGAATACAGAGCTCAAACAAAAGGAAAAAAAAAAAAATCTGAAAGTTCCCTCTAGACTTCCTGCCACTCTGGAAAGCATTTGTAACAAGACTGAGCAAAGCACTGAGGCGGCAGAGTGACTGTCACTCCCCTGTCCGAGGCACACATGAGCAGGGGGGTTCCAGCTCAGGTGCTGGCTTAAGCTCTACTGTCCTGCACTGACAGCGGTGAAAACAGCATCCCACCGAAGCAGCTCAGCTCAGCCCTGGCTCCTCAGGGCTCTTCAGCCTTTTTGTTTAACTCTTCCCAGACCTACAGCCAAAGTCAAAGGCATCTCTCCCTGACCCTGGCTAGAAAGCAGGAATCGGTTGAGAGGATCTACTTGAAAACAAGCAGGAGTGTGCAAAGCAGAAGGACAAAGGACGTTTGGAGCTAAACACAAAGTTCAGGGCCAGCAGAAAGACCACCCTCCTTGTAAAACCCCCCAAAAGCAGTTCCAAGGCTGCAAAAGCCACCCAAAGCCCTTCACCTGCTCTAGCAGGACGAGCCCTGGGCTACAACCTCAAGTCTCTTACCCAGGAGACTCTACAGGGCTGGGCAAGAGCAGCAACCGCAGCTCGCTCCATGCTGCAGCTTTATCAGAACGAAATTCTGCAACGCCGCTTTGATTATTGACATACCTGATCTCAAACTGCCACCTAGGAGCCAAATTAAGTCATTCACCTATCGGTACAGCCAGGCCAGGGTTTGGATTCTTCAGCCCTCAAACTGCATCTTTGTTAGTGTTTCAAACCTCTAGGACTGTGATCGTTAGCAAACAAAAGGGAAAGACTGATTTAAGAACGTTTGTAGATATATTGTAGAGACTCCAGAATAAAGGGCACGGGAAACAGAGAGATGGGAGCAGCTGCATTTGCTTAGTGGAAAGGGAGCGCCAGAGTCTTCAAATGAGTCATTTCCAGAGAGGACAGTAACCAACAGTTCCCTACGGTGCAAGATAAATGGAGAAGGAGCAGACAGCGACATAATGAGACGGTCACAGGGCACTCAGAAGTGTCTATTCACTGTGACACTGAAACACACACCAACTCGGAATGCTGGAGGAAAACTGTCACAGGGGTGTAACACCAGGTCAGACACACACATCAGAGGTGTTCACAGAGCTGGCTGGATGCAAGCGCAGGAGCTGACTCAGGTTGTGCGTTAAGGCATCTTCCAGCCCCCCCTCTCTTTGTCGTCTCCCAGTACAGATACCTTCTGCTCTCCACACAGCACGGCACACTCCTGGCCTGGCAGCACACATCCTTCCCTCTCGCTCTGCACGGCACTGTTGATAAGCCAGCACAGCCCTGAGGATGACAGAGAGGAAGCCAGGCGAGGGGCAAGGTGACCCCTCCACGTCCAAGCAGCACGGCAGCTGAGGCAGCAGAATGTCCAGGACACGGGTACCTACGTGGAAAGCCCCACACAGGATAGTCCATCGCTTGGGGTTCTTCTTGAGTTAGTGTACACCAGCACATCCACCAACTTACAGCCACCCGTATGCAGCTTGTATGTCACTACTCTCATTTCAATGCTTCTTTAATAAAATTTCTCCAAGACCACAAATATGTCCCATGCAGAACAACACGCTAAACACCCCCAAGAAAGTATCACAGCACAGGGAGAGCTGGCAAACTGGCAAGGGGTCATCTCTTCTCCAAAACCAGCGTCCTGACCGGAGTGATCTCAAGACCATGCTTGTGTTTGTCAGCTTGCTTGAATTTCATACTTAAAATACATCTCCTGTGTTGCAGTTAGATAATCCATCATGCCTTCTTTTTTGGCACAGAAATAAATACACGGTAGAAAGTCATGCAAACCTCTGGAACAGGCTCTTCGATGCTGGTAAAACATCCAACCAAGTCCTCACCTGCTCAATGGGGATTTTGTGAGCTGAAACAATTTGTAGAATTTCCTCTGCACCGCGCTTGATCAGTCCTCCACCCTGCACCCGTCCATCACACCACGCAAGGTCAGTGTGGCTGAGCAGGTACCACTCCAGTATGATCTCCATTACTGGAAATATGACTTATTCAGTCTAAAAATTCAGGTATTTAATAAAAGACCTCAAAATCCATCCTAAGATATTTCAGTAACTGATCATGTTTCAGAAGAAGTTTAACAGGTGTCCCTGCCCATGGCAGGAGGTTGGAACTCGATGACCTTTAAGGTCCTTTCCAACCCAAACCATTCTGTGATTCTATGATTCTATGACAAAAGTTCCTATGAAATCAACAGAAAATGCGGATCTCCTGCCTAGGTCTTCAGAAGAATCTCTACTGTGACATTCAGCGTGTAACACTGAAGCAGCTAAGCACCCCCAAATTCCAGAGCCTTTGGACTGAAAAACCCAAACACATCCCCTCCCATCCCCTGGCAAATGCGGCCACCCCCACTACCACCAACAAAACATCACACACACAACACACTAGCAAAACCCCCTACATCCTCCCTCCCCCCAAAATTTTACATAAGTCTAAACTCTTTTTAAACATCTTGGCCCAACACTTCAAGGGAACATGCCACATATTCACACGTATTTGTGCTTAAAAAAAAATAACCGGGACACAGTAAAATACCTAAGAACATACAAAGCAGCCTCCGTGCACCATTCACAACACACTGTCCACAAACACCAAATAAATGAAGTAAAGGAACCCACCAGCCGCTGTCCAGCAAAACCCAGTGCAACAAGGCACTGAAACCAAAGTGCAGGCACCCAGCGAAGAGGAGTTCCAGCAACCTCAACACGGGATCGGGCAGGCTTTGTAGGCAACAGTCCATCGAGATAATACCCAACACTACAACCGGGCAAAACGACAAGGAATGGGGCATTGACAGCAGACAAACTGCACTGGCAACTGAAGACTCGAGTACGGACGCGGCATCGGATGTCTCTGCCCTGGTTCAGCTTTCCAGGGACAAGCTCTCCTGGAGGAATGAAAGCAGCTCAAGAAGCACAGCAGGCAGAGATCTTCGGCTCCGCTGGACACGTAACACAGAGTAAGCTAGGTCTTTGCCCACTGTAAATCCTGAGATCACCGATGTTTTTTTTTAAAAAAATCTCTGCAGTGGCAGTCATACTTGAACCTTACTGTCAGGAGCTGAGCGCGAAATGCAGAAGCAGCAAATACACCAGCCACCCAAATGACCCTATTCTCCCGAAGAGCCTTGAGTTGCTAATAAAACAGCCCAACACTCACACCCTCCAAAGCTCCCACTCGTGCTATTTGAATCAGTGAAGTGAAGTGATCAGTCAGACAACGTATCTCGGCACTAATATATGACAAATGACATTTGGGACATAGTGTTTGATCAAACCCATGCATTCCAGTTACTACAAAACCACCATTTTCTTCCTAAGGATCCCTTCACCACAAGAAAACTCCTTTTCATGAATCCCAGGTGTATATATATCGGGAAAAAAAAGATTAAAAAAAATTAGTAGGTTCGTTTTACATCTTTACATATTGACCTTTCTCATAAAGATAACAATTTGTGCCATATTACTTTAAAAAGAATTAGTAATGTAACTTATGTCTAATAATACTGAGCCTAGTCATGTAATCTCTTCTACACCATCTTTCAAAAACACCAGGAGAAATCAATTGTTTTGTAAATTATAAAAAGTCCTCACTCGGTCAGCAGCTACCAAAAGCCACAAATGTTGCTCGCTTTAGTCAAAGACATCTAGATCTACAGCTAAGGAAAAATTCATCCTTTTACACTTCAAGACACTAAGATTTTTAGCACTACAGGTAAATCTGCAAGAGGCTCAGTTCATTTAGTTACTGTCGTGGGTTAAGCACAGACTGCTTAAAGTTAACTCTGTTAATTTTTTTTTCCTCCCTCTTCTTCATAAATAGCTAGCAAGAGGCTGTGTTTTGGATTTATGCTCAGGACAGGAGCTGATAAGACCGATGTTTTGTTCTGCTGCCAAGGTCAGCAGACGAGCAAAGAGGCACAGCCGGTTGCTAGCATAGGATTTGCCCTTATGTTAAGACTGAAACTCAGAACAGCCAATGATCTATTCCATATCATGCACATCATGCCCAGTATATAGGTAAGAACACTCGGAAGAGTGCTTTCTTTTGCCTTCGCTGCGCTTTCGGTTTCGGTGCTCTCTTCTGGCTCCGCATCGCTCTCCCAAGGCCTTTTCCCCCCCCACACACACACCCTGGTCAGTTCTCTCAGCCTGGGACGCGTAAATCGTTATCTCCGCTCCGTGAGTTTTGGGATCCTCCCTCTCTGGGGGAATCGTTAGCTGCGGCCAGGTGGTCGTTTTTCCCCCCACTATGGTCAGCTCTCGGTCCGGGACGCTGGGACTGTTATCTCCGTTCCATGAGTGCCTCTACGCAGCACAAGCCCCGAAAGGACTATCACACAGCTCCCGGACAGCACAGGCGGTGCTGGCCCAGGTCACCTGCGTGAAGGGTGACACTCTCCCCTCCCATCAGAGCCGGGTGCTAAGGGGCAAAGCAGACTCTGCCACCAGACATTTCTGAGAGCTGGCAGCGTTCTACGATATTTCCTTACGAAACCAAGCAGGGCAACATCAAAAATGCAAAGAGAAGTTTAAATGTTAATTTCTAATAATCAGTTATAAACCTTCAGACATGCAGGGGATAGTCATTCGCGTGGGTTTTTCTCCCTCAGCACAAGGGCAGACCAGGCAGCTCCTTTCACTCGCTAACCCACCCAGATGTCAGCTTTTATTTCTGTCTGCGCTATTCACCCTCAACTCCCTTTATACACCATGGAGTAAGAAAGTCATTATCTTCCAAAGCCGACCAGCGCCCCAGAGGTGGCTCTCCCTCCGCGCACTCTAAAGGAAGCACAGGGTGAAGAGCTCAAACCCCGTCCTCGAGCTTTAGCTGCTCCGTTACGACAGGACTCTTCAATTAGCTGCAAAAACTGGAACGGCTAATAGAGGGCTCAAGCATTAGAGCAACTTCAGCAAACCTATTTGCCTTGTAAACTTGGAGACATTTTAGCACAAAATCTACATTCGTTGAAAGATGAAATAACAAAAAAATCTTAATCCTGGCCAGCAAAAAGGAAGGATCCCTTCAGCAGAGATGCTGGGTTATGGGGTCTGGTGGGATTTTGCTGACAAGGGAACTGCACAGGCACAGCTCTACCACAACTGGAGAAAATTATGATCCCAAACTAAGAAGCACCTGGGAAGCTTAATGGGGAGACAGCCAAATAAATGGCCAGGAAAATAGCTTTTTAAGAAATAATATTTTATGTTATGAAGTCCCATCCAGAAAGCAGGACTGTAGATCCTGATCTACGATTTAAGTTAGACATGTGCTCTCCTACAAACTCTTCTCTCACACACCTGGTAAAGCTTAACATTGGCTTTTTAATGAGACATAAGACAACAATTGCAGGCACCGAGAAGTCTTTGAAAAGTTACTTCTTACCGAAAGGAGGTAGTCCATAGGTTTGGGTGGTCTGGGGGTAGATGGTGTAGGGCTGAGACTGCTGTAGTGCTTGGTACTGAGTCTGACCAGGGTAAGGGCTCATTGTTTCCGATACAGGTACAGAAAGGATATGTGCATATGGCCTTATTAAAAAGAAAGAAGTAAAAAAGAACTATTTACATTATGCATCTTTCAGGCTCCAAACCAGCAGACACATCAAAAAACTGCTTTAGAAAGAAGAACCAATACCCACTGACATGGGCTTTTAGTGCTCCTGTGTTTCCCAGCCCAACGGGCTCTCAGTTCTGCTGCCTGTTTCCGGCAGTGACGCCAGGGGAAACTCTCTCCTCCGTGATGCCAGAGCACCAGCACTCACTCCAGGACCGGGAGGGCAAGGTGAGAGGGGAAAAACAAACTCCCCGTTCCAACAGGCATGAGCAATTAGTTTCACTTATCGTGCCCCACCATACCAAATCCTAAAGCCAATACAATATCCCAGCATGTGTGAAAACTACGGGAACACACACAGAGACCACACGAGCAAGCATGGGGGATTAAGGCCAACTATGCTGCAATGGGAGGAATTATGAAGATCCCCAAACGTGGTGAACAACAAGAAAACACTGTATTCCCCTTATATTCATTTATGTCCAGTTTGTTTATTCTTCAACTATTATGGGCATTATTCAACAAGACTATTATGTCGTTAGTTACTTGAAGGGGCTCAATTATCCCTGTGATCATAAAACAACAGCCACTGAAGCCAAAGGCTGACTGCTATCAGCTTCACTGTCTGCAGCAATGAGTCTGCAGTTGCCAGCAGATATGAAAGCGTAATTTACAGCATTACAGAAATGCATAAAGATGCAAAAAGATTACTTCAGAAAGAAGTAGGAGTTACAGAATTTAGTAACAATTGTTCAACTTACTTTGCAGAATACATCTGTGAGGTATAATCATTTGATGACCTTGGGATATAATCAGTGCATGTCAGAACTGGAAAAAAAAAAGGTTTGTACAATTACACAGGCAATTTCAAAATGCAACAAATAATGGCAATCAAATATCAGCATGCACAGCGCATTTTAACCAAGACATAGAATAGGTTTTTTAGTGCCTTCAATATCTGTTTCAAAGCAAATTCTCAAAAATTGCATTGTTAAAATGGCACCAAAATGTTTTCCTTGCCAATTCACAGCAGGGAGATGATTCAGTCAACACTATTTCTCCCTTTGTAACAGTGCTCTTTACCAGCTGGTACCGTCACCTTTTGCAACTGTCATGATAGAACTTCGATTTCAGCCCTGCCCAAAACCTTGCATAGGCCAAAGGGTCTTCATCCGTGCCAAGCTTAACATTTCTGTGCCCCAGAGCAGAGACCAAAGCAGACACTTGTTTTGCCAAGCTTTCCTCTTCCTCTTCCCTTTTCTCCATACTCTACCCAGAGCGTGGCTCCAGCAACCTGTCTTTCCATTAAAAAGGAACGGCTCCCAGCTCAACAAACTTGTTCCCCCACATCAAGCGACAGCAGGCCGAGCTGCAGCGCACAAGGCTCCGAGTCCAAATTCAGGTGACCTCTAAAGAAATTTGGCAGTTAGATTTGACAAGATGTTTCCATTTTCCTGCTTGAATAAATCCACAGCAACTGCACTCTGTTAAGAGTCACTCGGGCTGCAAATCCAAGGAGGAAATCTTTAAAATCGTCTCACTTAGCATCTCCCATGGCTCTTGGATACCCCCTACAGACAGTTCCCCACTACAGTGTTCTGGGCTGGGCTGGAGAAGCGGGCTCGAGTCGGTCTTAACCCAAGAGCCGTTAAAAACCCCTGGATTCAAAGTGATCAAATGCAGTGATCTCCAAGCTAGATGATTTTTGTGACAGTAAGTCTGCACAGTACATGGGTTTACGAGTCTGGATCTACAAGCAGCTTACCCGAATTCCTAGCAAACACAGCTGTGCTGCTGTGGATCCAGTTTATTCATCTGAACCCAGTTTGGAAGCAGGCAAAGCCCCCAGCCCTGCCCAGGAGAGATCCAGGATCTCTTGGATGGGTCCAGGGACCTGGCTCCTCCATCACTAATGTCACAAGAGACTGCAATTTCCCTTTCCCGTCTGGAGTAACTCAACTAAAGGTCTTCAAAAAGAAATATGGTCACGGATGAGAGCACACTTTGCCTTGGGATTTGCTCCAGGTGTCAGAGATGTGCTCCAACAGGTTGGGCTCTCCCTGTCTGGAACAGCCTTACAACATTATTGCTCTCGTATCACCAGGTAGTTAAACTCTCTTTTCAGTTACATTCACTAAGGGGAGCAAGTTAGTTTGCACAGGCAACCCTAACTCTAACATTTGCATTCTGCTACCGAAATAAACCTCCTCTTAGGTGTAATGTGAGCATGAGCAGCTGAGAAATACAAACAATAAAATACCATACAAGTGTTTGCCTTTACTCATGGGGTGAAGCCCATGTAGCACAAGGATACAACAGGAAATGCAAACTGGGAACTTTCAGACCTAAAGGCTTTAATTCAATACTTGTCAGATATTCTCACATCCCTCCTGCAAAAATGTCTGTCTTTTCTTATTCTCTATTTTTTAAAGAATGTCAATATCCAACCAAATAGTAATGTAGTAATGGCATATAAGGAATTAGATAATGGTGTAAAAAAGAAAAAACCCACAATATTACTGCATGCAATTGCTGGAATTTGTAAATTACTTTTCCAGTTAGGCAGCAGATTTTGCAGGCTGAAACTTCTGGTAAGTCTTGCAACTGCAACATCACAGCACATTGATTAAAATAGTAAAGATGCAATCAGTTAGCAACAGAAAGTTACACATTGCATATCTGCAATGAAGTTGAGCTGATTTACACTTATTTATAAGTACGTGCAGTCAAAGGTATTCCACACAGGAATCCTACTTTCATAATAACCTCCAGCTGTCTTTTTCCAGAAGAAAGGATACATTCCACCTCTCACTTACTATGCAGTCTTTTTATTTTCTGCCTCAGTTTCCCCTCCATTTATTTCATAAGGAATTTCTGCAGACATTCAACAGAGCTCAGAGTCTAAGACTGAATGAAGAGCATACTATTGCAAAGACCCAACCAGCTGTGTAGAGATAAGGATTTATAAAAATAACAGCTTTTACAATAGGCGTTACTACTGATCAACTCAAGCCCTTCCCTCAAGAAAAATCATGTATAAGGTGGAGAAGACACAGCCGTACCCAGCAGCAAGTTGGGGGGCAGTGACACAAAAATAGTTGACAGAGATATTTGCTTACTGTCAGCCTACACAAAGACGGGCATTAACGCTTTGTAAGCGCCACAGCAAACTTCCACCTTACAACTGATAGTGAAGCCAGGCTAAGGATTACAAGGAGGAGACAGAGCTTGAGCTTGATGAAGCAAAGTAACGAGACCAGGGGAAAGACAGTGGGAGCAGAAGAACTGCAGAAGATACTTACTCTCACTGGACATGGGAAGGTTTGAACCAAGGCTTGATGATTCAGGTTTCTGATCGCTGACTTCTGTGTTGCTCACATGACTGCCAGGACAAACAAAGGCTAAGCGTTAGCGTTATCAATCCTTAAATTAACATCCTCGGGCATCTTAACCCCTGGATTCAACCTTCACAATCAAGACAAACTGACTCTTAGAGAAGCGAGCTCTGCGCTCTGATATTTCACACTCAGATCCCAATTTGCAGCTCTAATTAGACATTAAAGTGTCATCACCTCCAGCACCTTTACTCACCAACTGGTCTCTCAAGATAAGGCTGTAGCTTTGCTGACAGCTCAGCAGACCCAGCAGCTTGGCACTACCGCCTGCAGCGGAAAGGATGAATTTCTTTCCTGGTGCCTGGGCACGGCCCCCCTGCGGCAGCTCGGGCACCCTTCGGGCTCTCCAAGAGAGTTCAATTTGCTCATCCAGCACAAACCCCATGCAGGTATTTTTGCTGCAATACTGAATCGACTCAGCTCATGGAGGGATCCAGCAAGCACACACTTGGTGCACACGAGCTACAAGCAGAACTCGGGCTCTCAGCAGCAATAAGCAGCTATACGGGGTCCTTCACCTTGTAAAACTGCAGCTGGAGAGTATCAGCATAACACACAGATGCCTCAAAACTTCATGAACAGTTATACTGCAGAACTAGCAATAATAAAACTAAAGCAAATAAGGCAACCACCGAGGAGGTGCGGCTTTCCTGGGACAGGGTACGGGGACAGCTGGCTGGTGGGTGCCATGGGTTCGGTTACAAGGCAACTGATTTCCCTTCCTTCGGCTGGTGAGAGGGCGCGAAGCTTAACCAAAATGCGTACCCTGGCTTTCCCCCCCTGAAAACCTTTATAGACAAAATCTTTGGAAATCTTTCTCAATGCTAGCAGCTGAACAGACTTCCATAATACAGTGCCAGTTTTGCAAGAAAATAACACATTTCTACAAAGACTCAGGGTATTTGTCTACTATTATTCTTGGTGGAAAAAACCGCGGTGATTCCGCAGCACAGACACTCCATCCGTGGCTGTCAGATGGCATGCAGCTTGCAAGCAGGCTGAGAACCTGCTTGGCATCACTTCCTGGGGGAAATGCAATAGACAAATAACATTTCTGACCATACTATACTAGCCCATGTTTCTGTTGTCTTTCTCACTGCTGCTCCTCAACACATGCACCCGTGGCTCTTGGGACACATCCAGCCCATGTGCTCTTATCCTCCATCGATTAAAACTTTTCAATTCTCACTGGCTCAGAGAAAAATTCTCACTTGCACTGTGGCTGCCTTGCACCACCGAGAGCGTCCCGCAGAGCAGCCCGACCAGCAGAGCACGTTGGACTCACAAAGTGTTCAGACTCTTACGGATGCTTAATGCTCCCAAGAGACGACCCTCACTGGGTACTACAGCTCTTCCCTCCCCCATTTCCACATCCCAGCAGAGACAAACAGAGCCAGGGTACTGACAAAGGCTGAAAGTCATGTTGCTGAGGAGCAACGGATCTAATTAATTAAACTATTCCATAGGTCAAACTTAAAATCATCTCTAGTTTTTATCAAAACGGAGCCAGAATATTTAAGCAGATTAGAAATTCCATTTCAGCCCTCCCTCCCATTCTATTTTTAAATACTATACAAGGAAGTTTACACTCAATTGCTGCAGGAAAGCTGTCACTGCACTGAGGCACGGTAACGCACTGAAGGAGAATCGACACCATTCCCTCTGGCGCGTTCAGACCTGCCTGTGCTGCCCTCAGCTCCCTGGCAGCCAACAGAGAGAAAAAGTCCTCCCAGGACATGGTTCATCTCACCTCATCCTGGCTAGAAAGGGAGCTCGCAATGATCAGCTCGAATTTCTAACTTTCAGATGTGTAATGAATTTCACGCACAGTTTGCTCACCGTTTCCTGTTACAGTATTCCCTTCAGTTTTTTTTTTAAAGTACGTACTAAAGTCCCCATTCAGGGCTTCAATGTACCATGTCCACTCCTGCAAGAATGGCACACACCGTGTTTCTTCCTCACTCACATTGGGATTTCACAGAAAGAAACCCTTCTTCACTGCTACTGCTCAGAGGAACAGAATAAACCCTACTATAGCTATTCTCACGACATATAATAATAATGATTAATTCTTAAATATGATATAAATCAGAAAGCATCTACTGAGGCTGAAAATAGTACAATAGAACAGCTTTAAACAGAAGAGGCTAGCGATTTGAGAGCGTTTAATTTCTCAAAACATTTATCCACATAGTTTTGCTAAGAATCATAGCACCAATACCACTAAAATATTCTGAATAAACCAGAATAAACGCATGTTATGTGCAGTACATGACAGTCACATCAGATTCCGTGGAAAACAGGATGCTTGATGATGCAGTTAAGACTTTTAGTAGTCACTTTTACAAAAGCTTAGTACCAAAGGGCCACTTATTGGGAACTTAATCTCAACATTCTATCAAATACAAAAGGGACTTATACTTGCCCTGTCTCTGTGAAAAATAAATTCTAAAATGGAAGCATACAATAATAAAAGAACATTAATTAACATACCTCACAAAATCAAATTCAAAATTACGTACCTCAAGCTTTGTTCTCTGGATTCCTGCATCTTGGCTTTTTTCACCTGCAAAGACACACAGAGTCAGAGACACAACTGATGAGAGCCGTCCTTGGCAGAATCTGTGCACACAGACCTCCACGAGCAGACCACCGCTGGTTACTATAGAGTTGGCATTAAATACAAAAAGCCTTGCAATGAACTCCAGAGCTAACCAGTGTAACCATGGGCTCTTCATCTCAAAACAAGCTTCTTCCGAATTAGAAAACAAGTGCTAAAGCTGAACGTGTTAGCAAAATTGCCATGTTATTTAAGTAAGTAACAGATGATGGGATATACAGCTACAAGCATCTGACAAGGACAATTTTATAGAATTGAATAAAACAGCCATACATTTTAAGAAAATATTATTCTGCACAGACCTAGCACAAGAGTCATAGATGTGGGTCCTTTGCTTTTTTGACCCTATATTTAAATATTATATAGAATGACAGAATGGTTTGGGTTGGAA
>NW_010123234.1:0-12283 GCF_000699245.1 Pterocles gutturalis
ATATTAAAAAATGGAGAAATGTTACTTTGTTTTACATCTTGCCTTACTGAAAATGTAGCTTTATTGTTATTATTGTTCCATGTTGTAAGACAGATTGATTAAATAGTGCTTTCCATAGTATTGAATAGTTTCTTACTTTTACTTGACTTACTTCCTTTTATGGCATGTTTAAATTATGCCCATCCAAGGCTTGATATATAACTTGATTTCAGGCAATTTCTAATTTTCCAACAGGAATACAAACCACCTGGAACTCGTAAACTTCACAATATACTAGGAGTTGAGGACCAGGTGGACGTCGTGCTGGGGAATCAGGTCATACTGTAGCTGACTACTTGAAGTTCAAAGACCTCATCTTAAGGATGCTTGATTATGACCCTAAGACACGAATTCAACCTTATTATGCCCTACAGCATAGTTTCTTTAAGAAAACAGCAGACGAAGGTACCAACACAAGTAACAGTGTGTCTACGAGTCCTGCCATGGAGCAGTCACAGTCTTCAGGAACCACCTCTAGTACATCTTCAAGCTCAGGTAAGTGTTTCTCATTAACAGATAATAAAATTGTATTTCCTAATCACATCAAAAGAGTCTTTCCCAGATAAATGTTCTCTTTTTATTTTTTCTTTTTTTTTTTTTTCTTTTTTTTTTTTTTTCTTTTTTTTGGTTAAAACCAAATATGTCAGTCGTGCTCACCAAAGCAGTTATTTTAATCAGCTGGAACAGGTAACTGCTCCAACAGAAAATGAAAAATAGATGAGCAAAAACATGAGTTATTATCATAGGTCTTATGTTTTTACATTGAAGCAGTTTAAATATCTGCATGGTGTCATTGTTTTTCAGGCTACTTTAAATTTAGTGTCGCTAGTTATTGTGCATGTTATGATTTTATAGGTGGATCTTCTGGAACAAGCAACAGTGGAAGGGCACGGTCAGACCCCACACACCAGCATCGACATAGTGGTGGACACTTCACTGCTGCTGTTCAAGCTATGGACTGTGAAACACACAGCCCACAGGTATGCTTAAGTAGAGCTTACGTCTGTTTGATTTATATGAATTTTCTGAGAATATTAAATCCCTAAAACTAATTAATACTTTCAGTATTGAAGTGGTTTAGACATGAGAACTAGCCACCAGATTTGGTTGATTTTTTTACCCTCAGCTCTTGTATAGTCCTTTGTACGTTTTGTCAGTCATTTAAGCAAAAGTACTGCAGATAGCTGTAAAAATTTCCATTGATTCTGCAGAGGTGAAGGTATTGTACCACTAGCAATAAGTTGAGTGGAGCTGTCAATGCTTCACCTTACAGAGGGTGTAAGGGTACACAGAACTATGCATCTTCCCACCCAGTGAAGAACCAGCTTGTACTTCAGTGGACTCCTGCTGGAGTTCTTACTTCCATTTTATGGTGTTCAGGTGTTTCACCAACATTATCATTGGCTGAATTAGTGTTTATTCAATACTGATTCTTGTAAAGAAGGAACAATTCATGTATTAACTACAAATATTTCAGTAATATTTTTATTTTAGTACAGAACAGATCAAAATATATATTATAAATTCTTCCAAGTGAATAGTTTATGCAACAAATTGATGTGTAGCTAGTACCTGCAATTTTAGTAGTCTTTAATCAGCCATGTTCTTCCAGAGATGTTGGTGGTACTCCCCTAATGCTGTTGTCCCCATTCAAGATACGAACTACAACATATTAATTTAGCTTAGTATGCTTAATTGTATCTAGAGGCCTGAGTTGGAGATCAGGGCCTTATTCTAGGTGTTGTACAAATATTATGTTGTTTATTACTACTGTTATGTAAAGCTGTTTATATAGTTTTGACAGTAAGGTCACATCTTGGACTTACTTAAACTGCTTGCTTGAAAAAAAACATGCAGAATGTGAACTCATTTTCCTTAAGGTATATTTAGAAAAGTGTTAGAAATCCTTCTTAACTACATGCTTACGTTTGTAGAATAATTTTGTAACTGCAAGGTTTGGTTACCTTTTTAAAAAGTTAGCATAAACATTAATAACTTAATGTCTCATATATTGCAAATGAATAGATTTGAGTAAGCATTTTAATTTTTATTTTGCTTACTAATGTAGGTTCGACAACAGTTTCCTCCTCCAATTGGTTGGACAGCCACTGAAGCTCCTACACAAGTCACTGTTGAAAACCATCCAGTTCAAGAAACCACCTTCCATGTTACCCCTCAACAACAGAATGCATTACATCATCATCACGGAAATAGCTCTCACCACCACCACCATCACCACCACCACCACCACCATCATGGACAGCAAGCCTTGGGTAGCCGGACCAGGCCAAGAGTCTACAATTCTCCAACAAACAGCTCCTCCACCCAGGATTCTATGGAGGTGGGCCACAGTCACCACTCCATGACATCCCTGTCTTCCTCAACTACTTCTTCCTCTACATCTTCCTCCTCTACTGGTAACCAAGGCAATCAGGCCTATCAGAACCGCCCAGTGGCTGCTAATACCTTGGACTTTGGACAAAATGGAGCTATGGACATGAATTTAACAGTCTACTCTAATCCGCGCCAAGAAACTGGCATAGCTGGACATCCAACGTACCAGTTTTCTGCTAATACAGGTCCTGCTCATTACATGACTGAAGGACACCTTGCAATGAGGCAAGGAATTGATAGAGAAGAGTCTCCCATGACAGGAGTTTGTGTTCAGCAAAGTCCTGTGGCTAGCTCGTGACTAAACTGAAACTAAGTTTGTTTCTTGTGTGTTTTTATAGAAGTGGTGTTTTTCCAAAAACAAAGTGCAAAGCTGCTTGACTCAGAAGGAGATAAACTCACTCAACCGCTACAGGAGGTCAAAGCTGACTATTTTTTTAAACTTGAAAAGATTGCAAAGGGACAATGAAGTTTTTTTGTTGTTTTTTTTAGTTTTTTGTTTTTTGTTTTTGTTTTTTCTTTTTTTTTAAGAGCCATGTCCGGACCCACCTTAACAGATAGCTTAGTGGTGTTCACCTTCTGCTTCCCCCATTTTAACTTGCCACAACCTAGTCATAGTTTGTTTTTTTGGGGCAGGGGTTTTTTTTGGTCTCATTCAACAGGGGTTGTTGTTCAAATGTTAGTTGTAGTTGCAATCTAGTTTCTTTTTAAAGGCATTGCACATGATTTATAAAAAGGCCCTTTGAAATTTTTGGGTGGGAGGGGAGTGAGTAATATATATATTTTTTTTAGTTCCCCAAACAAACATGGGCACAGAAAAGCAGTACTGTAAGAAAGAGGGACCTTCAGATTACACAAATATATATTCTTCAGCTGTAAAAAGGGACGGTTGTAATGGAGTTTGTAAGGCACATTAAGCATGCTAAGTGGCGGTGATCAGAACTCTCCTTTTCTGAATCTACTGAGGATCAAAGCAGCAATTGTAATGGGATTCTGTGGGTCTCATATTTTGGAGACCACAGTCAGTTAGTATCGAAATATGACTGGTTTCATAACTGAGGTGCACTGAGAAGCAATCAACGGGTCGATCCTGGCCAGTCCTGGGGAGGTCTAAGTGGTGGTCTTTGGGATAACCTTTGGCCTTATGGATTTGGACTCTTAAGTTAGAAGAGCCTACCATTTCAGATGCAATCACTTTGGACATGCTTTTGCAGACAGTCCTTAATGCTGAAAACACAGAGAATGGGTAATTCAAGAGGCCTTTCTTTTGAAATAGACTTTTGTGACCCACTTATTGTAAGGTATTGCAAGGTCACTTTGCGTGTGTCATAAAGTTGACTTCCTTATTGGTTGAAGGTCACAGGAGTAGTGGTTTGCATTTGATGGAAATAGCTACAACTGTGTCCCTTCCTGCTTTTTACTTTTTTCTTTTGCTTTTTCTCGGCACGTGGTTTCTCCACCATTACTTCTGCACAAAGACGTCTTCTGTTCATCCTGAACATTTTTAAAAATGCAGAATTTTATGTGACTGCTTTTTTGCCTCACAATTATGCTGTGAATTTTACAAAAATTTATTTTCTTTTTTGATAATTTATTGTACCAAAGCTGTTTTTATAGCACATAGATGTCTGTAACCAATAATGTAGCAGTTCTGCACTTTGACACAAGGTGTAACTAGACCATTTTTAAATGTCAGTTGAAAACTATGGCTGTACTATTGCTTAAACAAAACTGGAACTGTTGTTGAATTCATAGCCAATACATTTACAGCAATCTGTGTACTGAACATAATAGATTGACATCTACTTTGAGACTATAACCTCTGTTACATTATAAATGTGTTCAGGCTTCTGAAGGTAAAAGGGACACTAGATCCAGAAGCTATGAAACCAGCAGTTGATTCTTGTATTCCTTATTAACGTAATTGTAAACTTGAAGGCAAGACCTTGATTGCATGAACAGGTCCAAAATAGTAGTCTGAGTAAAGCAAAACACTCACATGAGACCTGAGGTTAGCAGGCTGTATTTAACAGGTGCCTAATTTTGGGGTAATGCTGCCTTAATATAACACAGTCAGCTTGGCAGTCGCAAAATTTACAGGCCCATTCAGAGATTTATTTCTACGAAAAGTAAAAGCTCCATGAAAAATGTTGGAAAGAATAAGGGTAATTAATTGGTTGCCCATCCCAGATTAACATTGTTTGCCCATTATATATTACAGAAGCAGTGATCTACCTCTGCCAGCAAGCCCCTTTAAAAGTTAATTTAGCAGGAAATTCAGAATTCACACTGGTCAATTCCATGTGGCTAAGTCATTTTTTCAGACTAAAAGGTGGAATTTTTTATACTTTGGCAATGCAGCAGCTGACTACCGTGTAAATGGGAATGAATACTTGGGATTACCATTTTTTTTGTAAATCCTGGATTTTTTTTAATGAAGCGATCCATATTTCTTTTTTATTGACACGTCAACCCTGTGGATGAAAGTGGGGTTTTTTTTTCTTTTTCTTTTTTTTTTTTTTAACTCCGTTAATTCAGAGAAGTTTGCAGGATTTGGAAGGCTGTCACCTTAGAAACAGGATGCTGAGTTTAGCAATATAAAAAGGAATTCAGTACTTACTGCTGTCTAGGAATATAAGGGTAATGTGAAATCTGGGTAATTCTTGTGTGCGCGGGTTGCCACACCTTAGCAAGCGCCAAAAAATAAAGCAGTTAAAAATATCTACATAAAGAAGAAATCATAAAATCCAGTGCTTCTGCATACTGTGTTATGTTACAGTCCAGTTTTGTGTGCTTTACTACACAGTTTGGTTACAGGACTTCTGTGCATTGTAAACATAAACAGCATGGAAAAGGTTAAATACCTGTGTTCAGATTGTAAGATCTAGTCCGGACTTGCTGTGTATATTGTAACGTTAAATGAAAAGACAAGCCCTTTGTATTATAGTCATGCAGTCTTATGTATGATAAACAGTTGAATAATTTGTCCTCAGACTCTTTACTGTGCTTTTTAAAAAAAAGAGTAATTTAAGAAAAAATGTAAACATAGTAAATCTTCCTATGCAATTAACCTACTCCAAGCCATGGTATGGTAGGTATAATTATACTATAATGTGTAAATATCAGATACATTGAAACAGACTTAAAAATATGAAAGTAAATGTTGGAGGCATAACAGATAACGTTGAGTTTTTAATTGAAACAGCAAGGTATACAAATCATTGATGTATGAACACAGCTCTGCTTGATTCTGATGGACTGAACTTGTAGTTTGAGTTCTTTATATTATCATCTGTTAGTTTGAATGTTCTTATATGCACTGCAGCTTTCTACCTATTACAGACTAGCTGATTTTAAGGCCAGAGTGACAATGGTAATGAAATAATCTGACTGGCATGTCATTATCCCTAGAATTCAACCTAGTTATTTCTGCATCATGAAGTCCATATCTTTTGGGTGCAGTAGAATATACTTTTGAAAAAGATAGCTAATTTTCGTATAGATTCTTCAAGTGTGAGGATTTTTCCGTGTCTCTCGAGTGACTCAGCTAGTTTATTTTCCATACTCTCAGTCCTTCTTCAGTTTTAGGACTGTTTAGTTTCAGCTGCTGGCCATCAGATAGCTAGCTGCCTATTAGAATAACGAATAACTACTCTAGTTTTAAACTATTTCACTTTATTCACATAAAAATATGTTAACTTTAATAACCTCTATAATAGATGGAGTTCCTTAAATCTCTCAAGCTTTTACAGCTCTTCTGAAACTTCAGGTGTTTTAAAATCCATTCTAAAGTGTGGACATAAGAACTGCATACAGCATCTGGTAGTAATTTCAGTATTGCTGTGTGCGTGTAGTATGTGCAGGTACATTCTTGAACCTTTCAGTTTATATCTTTGCTTGTTTGTTTATACCTCCAAGGACTGCATTTTTAAATCTTTCAGTCTCAGTTATTTGCATTAAAAGATTGTAAATTTAGATGATTATCCATCATGATTCCTAAGTCCTTTTCAGAACTGCTGCTCTTCAAGGATGTAGCCTTCCATCCTGTAAGTATAATGATGTCTGAATGGGACTGGTTTACAGAAGGGTTGGATTCACCTATAGATGTGACTTGTCTTCATTGTTTATCACTCTACCATCATTATTTTCATTAAACCATTGATGTGCTTATATTTTATTCTTGATAACTGAAAAATCTTAAACACTTTTGAAGGTAATTCCTGTTGAAACCATCAGAAACCTCCTTTTTTAAAGTAATCTAAAACTCTAACCTTCTGATGAAAGTGGTGAATATGTTGTGTTGATTTATAGAACAAATATGTTTCAACAAGATCATCTGTGGAACTTCTGAATAGAATGGAAGTATCTTTCTAGTCAAAATTACCTAAGTAAGTGACTACAAAGTAGAGTTATTGCCGAGTGTTGATCTCATGAGGATAGTTATGTGATCCAACATGACTTTGGCAAGTGATGTATTTTTGCCAGAAGGATGGATATCAGAAGCGCACAGTATCTTGCATCTGTCAAGCAAAGAAAGTCACGTTGCCAAATTGTAGCTTTCTGTTATATGTCCCTGGTTTTGTGGAGTTTTACAGAAGCAACCTCACGTTGAAAAGTTTGCAATTGGTATTTATTTCTCCACCTCATAGTGATAGTGGAACTATTTTTTCCTTATTAAGATGCCTTGTTTTTGTTTCAACATTTAGTTTTCCATACTAGCCCTATCAAATATATATGATCTGCCTAGACCTGAGAGGATTTGTAGTTTCTATTATTATGTTTTATGCTAGATGATAGAATCACAGAATGGTTTGGGTTGGAAAGGACCTTAAAGATCACTGAGTTCCAAGCCCCCTGCCATGGGCAAGGGACACTCTTCACTAGCCCAGGTTGCTCAAAGCCTCATCCAGCCTGGCCTTGAACACCTCCAGGGATGGGGCATCCACAGCTTCTCTGGGCAACCTGTTCCAATGCCTCACTGCCCTCACAGTAAAAAACTTCCTCCTAATATCTAATCTAAATCTACCCTCTTTCAGCCTAAAGCCATTACCACTTGCCCTGTAGCTACACTCCCTGATGAAGAGTCCCTCCCCATCTCTCCCTTAGGCCCCCTTTAAGTACGGGAAGGCTGCTATAAGGTGTCCTCAGAGCCGCCTTTTCTCCAGGCTGAACAACCCCACATGTTACAGAACATCAGAGTTCAATCACAAAGACAGTCACTGTGACTATCCTTGAGGACCTGAATGATACGAGAACATGATAGACTTCATAAGCAAGTCAAAAGTAGTAGTTAAAATTTGAACTTCAGGCTCTTATGCTGAATGGCAGAGAGAAAATTTGCTTCCCTTAAGCAATGTTCATACATTCTAGAGGAAAAGCAAGGATAAAGACTGAGAAGAGGGTAAGGTTTGTAATTGAAACAGTGTTCTGTGTGGGGGGGTGTCTAACCAATGTGAATAAAAGCCTGGGGAGGGGAGAGAAATACCTTTTGCTGGAGTGGAGTTGTGCAGACCTTAACTGAAAGTGAGACCAAGAAATTTTTTTATGTGGTCCTGGTTGTAGGAAAGCATGTGAGGGAAGCTAAATGAAGAACTTCATGGTCAAGTTGAATGAGGCATAGCAGATCTATTTTAAGTGGAAAATAAATTTTTCACAGAAGGTTGGATTCCAGTAGTTAACATCGGAGATGACTAGAATGTAGCTGTGAGTTTTGTTTCAAGGTGGATTTGAATCCAGACTGGTTATCAAGCGGCAAGACTTGGGTCAAATTTGGAAGTTTGCAAGAGAGCAGAAATGGAAGTTGGGATGATTTTATTGCAATTTAGAAAGGCTAAATTGAAGAAGGGAGGATTTGATTTCTGACAGCAGACCGAACAAGGGTATGTTGGGGAGATCAGACTGACAGAAGCATCAGTAATGGATACAGTGGATTGTCAGCATATAGGCAACTAAAGGGATTTTAATTTATTTACTAACTAGGGCTGAGTTATGTAGGTTAAAATGGGCTGAAAGCAGAGCCTAGTGAGACCTTAAAAGAGGCAAACAACATTAGATGTTATAAATGGAGTTTTAGAACTGTAGGAATAAAAACCCCAAAGCCTCGAGTAGTGTATGTTTTTGAGTGAGTATCTGTCAAAACTTCAATGTTTTATAGGATGAGAATGAAAGTGAGACTGACCAAAGACATCCTTAAAAAATAAATTGTTGTCATGGAGTAGAAAGGGCAAAGGATCTAAACAGCCTAAAAGATGTTTTATTGTGGATCCACCTTAGGTCCTCATTCCTAAGGCAGGATCACTTGTTTCACAAGCAATTGTTACTCCGTGAGCAACAGTGAAAAGTATCCCAGCTAAGTAATGATAAACAGTGTCATAGTGAAAAGCTGCAACCTCAAATAGAAAACTGGCATGTAAGGAGAACAAACCCAGTATTTTCAGGCTAAATAAGAAAAAGCAGCCACTATTGTTTGAAAAGTAAGGCTAATGGCATCCATATTGGTAAGGCATAACTACCATTATTGTAAAAATGTCATAAATTCCTTCAGGAGGAGTGTGTGGACTATATTTGGCTTTCTCAACCAAATGCTAATAATCCTAAAGAGCAGATGCATCCTGGGCTGAGGCAAATTGGTCTGAATTTCAGTAGAGCCAGTATTGAGAAACCCCCACATAGATAATGCTTTTTGGACAACAGAATGTAGTGTGGCTTTAGGTAAACAGGCAGTGCAATTAAACAACTTGTGTAGTACACTGTAACTTTCTTCCATTTCTCTTCCCTGCACGTCTTTGCAAGAGGCATTTCTCATCTCTGGTAAGTCATGCAGTCCAGCTCTTAGTTTCCAAGTACTCTCTCAGAACAGTTTCAACAGGAATTTCTGCTTCCCACTGCTGCAAACTCCGGTGTCCTGGAATACAGTTGTCACAATGCCTTGGCATATGTTTTGGTTATAAGGGCATTATATTTTCTAGAACACTGCATCTTACATGTCAAATTTAGTTTAAAGCTGTTCAGTTTAACAAAGCACAAAAATGTTTTGACATGCTGCTTCCATCATTGTTTTGCATGCAAACAGACAAATCTCATGGAATTGTGTACTGTAAGGCACTGTTACAGCATCTCCTAGAAATGTTATGTTGGTCTCCAATATGAATGCTTTTATAATACATGCAATGTTCTCTTGAATACATTAGCCATTTGGATTCTTCGTTGTTGCAGCCTCCTCATAGAGTCTATCATGAAAACTTTCTGGGAAGACATTGTTTTGCCAGTGGAGCAATAGATGAGCAGTTTTATTCCTTCTAGAAAGAAATAATTTGAGTCTAAAGGATTGCTAAATTTTTTAATCACATATGCTGTTCATGATTTGTACCAATACCAACATTTTTATTCAAACCATTTATTTGTTAAAGGGCATTGAATGTTGGTATGTTTGTAATTTTGAAGATCTGGTTTGGTAGCTTTCTTTTGGCGTTTTCAGAAAGAACTCTGGCTTTCCTACTGCTGCACTGACTTTCTGCAGTGTATGTATAAAGAAATTTGACTTAATTTTCAAGGCAATCCACAGATTGGTCCCTAAAAAAAAAATAACTACAATATGAGGAAAGAGTTGAAAACATTGCTTCTCAAATCCAGTTTTATGTGATCGTCACAGAGATGGGTCCTGCTGAGCACTAGCTTATTAATCTCTTGCAAAATCCCATGGATTTTGCAAATTTCTTGAAACATCAGATCTTAAGAGTATTCCATGTGGTTTTGAGTAATAAAAAGAACAGCAGCATAGATATGCCAATAGAAATTAATAACCAAATCCACCTCCTGTAGGTCTCGTCATGAGAAGTGGGAGGAAAGGAGATTAATGTGATAGATGTTGACTGTCGAAAGGCAATTAGTTGGTTAGTGATTGGAAAATGATATATGAAAAAATAAAAGCTGAGCTTGTTTGTTCTGAAGAAACTAATTGACGTTGTCAAACAGAAAACCTCTCCACCTGGACTGCCTTCTTCCGGATCTCTCTTTTCCCTCACCAGTAGAAGAGGTCGCTCACATACTGTTTGTTGTGGTGTTCCAAAGCCTCTTTCTTTCTTCAGGTTTTCCTGCCAACTTGTAGCTCGTTCAGGACTCCCTTCACAACTCCTTCCCAGCATAAAATGTCAACAGTTGGTAGATCAAGTTAATAGTTTTGAGACTGCAAGGATGATGATGAAGAGGAGTTCTCTCTACCTAAAGCAGGCAGAAACACTAGTCCTGAATGGAGCACATTCGGAGCTATTCTGCATTTTCAGGGCAACAAACCCTTTCGGAATTTGCACTTGGAGGAAACTCCATTCAGAGACCTTGGAGTTGAGAATAAGCTGAGAGAATTTTGTTTTCAAAACACTCACTTGTGGTCTTTCCCAATACAGGGCTAGCGCAGTTTAGTACCAGTGGGATTCCTCCTCTTTGCTGCAATGTGTCAGAGCACTCGTGCATTTTTATTTTCACCTGAATTGGTCTCCTGCCTGTGTAAAATGTTTGCCTGTGTATGAGGAAATTTTACCACTTTTTTGTACACTAGCTAAGTTAGTATTTCTTCCAAAAAAAATGCTGTACGTAAGTTTATTCTTTACTGGACTAACCCACTTCATTGTACTCTTTTCTATGTATGCTGTCTCACGTCAGTCTAGTAACTGCACTACACAGAGCTTATGCTGTTCTCTGTGTGTGTGAAGGGGCATTTGCTCTGTAAACAAAACAAGCTACAAGTAGAAACATCACGGTGGCAGTGCCTTGAGATCAGGTGTGTCCATAGAGGTCACTTTGATACAGTGACAATATGAAGGGTTGTGTCCTAATACAACCTCAGTGACCCAGGAAGACAAATCAAAAAATCTTGGGAGCCAGAGCTTTGAAAACCAGAAATGTCATATTCAGAGTTCTTGCATGGAGACAATGAGAGCTTTTTTGTCTGAAGAAAAAGTCAAACATAGTAACTTTGTCTAACATGATTTTAATACCCTTTTGTTTTCAGTAGAAAGTGCAGTTCATTTCCATCTTCAGAAGCAGAAACGTCACACAGCCTTTTCTCCCCCTCCAAGTTCCCCTCCTTTCTTACTGCTTCTTACTCCCACTCCCTTCCCTACTTTCCACTCTGACCCTTCTCGCTGTCCTACACCTTTCACCTTTTGCTTTTGTCTCCTGTTCCCATGTTTCAGCATTCTGGTTTTCCCCCTGCTTTTTTCTGTTTGCCTTTCCCCTGCTATTCCCATTGCTTTTCCCTGCTTTCCTCTGTTGCCTTTCCAGTCTTTCTGCTTTTTCTTTTCACTGTATTTCTTTCCTTTTCCTACTTGTTCTCTTCCTGTCTTTCCACTGCTTTTCCTGTCTTGTCCATGCTTGTCTTCCCTGCTTTATTTTCCTGCCTTTTCTTTCTACTGTGCTTTCCTAATTTGCTTTGCCCCCCCTCACCCCTTTCTTTTCAATACTTTTCAGGTCTTTCACGCCCCTCCCCTCCTTTTCCCTTCCTCACCCTGGTTGTTGCTCTTTTTGCTTCCTCTTAGGTCTTTCAGGTTCCCTTCCTTCTCTTCTTTTTGGTGCTTTCTGTTCTTTTCCCTGCTTTGACTTTTTCTCCTTGCCTTGATTTCTGTTCTTTTCCATTCTTTTCCCAGGTTTTCAGGATGATTCTCCCCACCCCACCCTCCCTTCACTGCCCCTCACTGCCCTTCACTACCTTGACTTCTTTTCACTGCCTCTCTCTCCTGCTTGTTTTTTCCTGCTTTCACACTTCCTTTTCCACCATTGCTTTTTCGTTGCTTTTCCTGCTTTGCTTTCCCTTCACTGATTTTTCACTGCCTTTTCCTTCTTTCTAATGCTTTTCAGT
>NW_010123234.1:12357-13494 GCF_000699245.1 Pterocles gutturalis
AATGTTTTCAGGTGTTTTCTTTGCTTCCTTTTCTCATTTCCAGGATTTTCAGGTTTCTTCCCCCTTCCCCACTTTGTTTTAAATGTTTTTCAGATCTGCTTCACCCCTGCTTTTCCAGTCGCCCATTTTCCCATCCCCTCCCTACTTTGACTTCCTCTCAAACTTTCCAGGTCTTTCCCCTTCTTTTGGTGCTTCCCTTCTCTTTTCTCCAATTGACTTATTTTCCCTGCTTTGACTTAATTCCCATGCTTTTCTCATTTCTTCTTTTCCATGCTTTCTGAGTAATTTCATTTCCACACCACTTCACTTCTCCTCTGTTCCCTGTTTTTCACTGCTTGAAGTTCTTTCCCTGTTTTTTTCTACTTTTCGGTCTGTTGTCATCCATGTTCCATCTGCCTCTCTAATTCACCTTGTATTCATTTAGTTGTTATTCACAGTTTTGACTTCTTTTCACTGCTTTTTATGTATCTTTTTTTTTTCTCACCTTCTCTGGTTTTCCCTACTTACTCCTGCTTTGACATCTTTTCCCATCTTTTTTCCTCATTTGACTTGTTTTCAGTGCTTTTGCGGTCTTCTCTGGCCTTCCCTCTGCTTTTCAGGTCTCCTACTTGCTTGTCACTGCTTTGTCTTTTACCTGCTTTTTGCTTCTCAGCTTTTCCCCACTTCTCCCTTCTTATCTTTCCCCTGCCTTTCCCTCCTTGTCTTTTCCCTGCTTTTCAGGGATTTTGGTTTTTTTCACATTCCTCCCTTTTCCTTTCTCTTCCCTGTTTTGATACTTTTTTTTTTTTTTGTCGCTTTTTGCAACTTTGCACTCCTTTCCCCTGCCTTTCAGAGACTTTCCTTCATTTTCTCTGCTTTTCTTTATCTTGACTTTTTTGCCTCTGCTTTTCCCAGCTTCTCCTTGCTTTTCTGTCTGTCATCTTTTCCTTCTGTTTCATGCTTTTTTCCACACCATCTCCCCGCTTTTCAGTATTTACAGACTTTTCTCTGCTTTTTGAGTTTCATTGCTTTTCCCTTCTTTTTAAAATCCTTTTCCTTCCTTTCCCACCCTCCTTCCTGCCACTGCTTTAACTTCCTTTCATTGATTTTCAGATCTTTCCTTTCTTTTTCCCCTCTTCTTCTCCCTGGTTATTGCTT
>NW_010123234.1:13521-13969 GCF_000699245.1 Pterocles gutturalis
TGCTTTTCTTGCTTTTACTTCTTTCCCCCCTCTGTTATTTTCCCTGCTTGTCATTGCTTTGAGTTATTTTCACTACTTTACAGGTGTTTTCCTTCCCCCCCCCCTTTAATATTTTTCCTGTTTTTCACTGCTTTGATTCCTGTGCCCCTTCTTTTCCCATCTGTTTTCCCTGGTTTCCCCTCCTCTTCAATTGTCTTAACTACTTTTCACTGCTTTTTACTGCTTTGACTATTTTTCACTGCCTTTCAGATCTTTTAACTTCTTTTCCCTTGCTTTCCCTGCTAGTCACTGCTTTGACATCTGTTCCCTGTTCTTCTGGTCTTTTATCCCCTCCCTGCTTCTTCTTTTCCCTGCATTTTCATTTCATTCACTATTTTCCCAGCTTTTGGGCATCTTTTGCTCCTTTTCACTGGCTTGACTTCTTTCCCCTGCTTTTTCATGTTTTACT
>NW_010123234.1:14000-14596 GCF_000699245.1 Pterocles gutturalis
TTCTCCCTCCTTTACGCTGCTTTGGCTTCTTCTCCTTCTTTTCAGGTCTTTTTCCTTCTTTTCCCTTCTCTTCCTGCATGTTGCTGCTTTGACTTGTTTTCACTGCTTGTCAGTGCTTTGACACATTTTCACCGCTCTATAGTTCTTTGGCTTCTCGTAGCTGCTTTTTGGGTCTTTTCCTGTCCCCCACTCTGCCGCCCCCCAGCTTCTGCCTTCCTGTTTCCGTGGTGTTTGCTTCTTTGACTTCTTTTCTCTGCTAGTAACTGCTTTGATTTCTTTTCACTGCTTTTCAAGTCTCCTCCCTCCCTTTCTTCTCCCTGTTTATCACTGCTTTAACTTCCTTTCGCTGCTTTTCTGGTTCTTCCCCCTGCTTCTTGCCTTCTTTTCCCTGATTTCCACTGCTTTTTAGTTTGTGGTTGGTTTGGTTGGATTTTTTTCTTCCTTTCCCCTGTTTTCCCTCCTCTTCTTTCCCGTGCTTTTCAGCCTCTTCACTGCTTTGACTTTTTTCAACTGCTTTTCTGCTCTTTTCCTTTCTTGTCATTACTCGTTACTGCTTTGACTTCTTTGCACTGCTTTTCAGGCTGTTCCCTTCCTTC
>NW_010123235.1:0-251 GCF_000699245.1 Pterocles gutturalis
TGGGTGATGCTCAGCTGCTGCCGCATCCGTATTAATTTTTCATTTGCTGACCGGGCGCTGGAGCGGCACAGATGGGCGATGGCCCGTTGGTCCCTCCCGGTCCGAGGGAGGGGGCACGGGGGAAGTTTGGCTGAAATCCTTTTAACATGTGGCCGTTGACCCCGCTCTGATTGCAATCCCAGCCTTCGCTTTGGCCGCACCGGTTAGGGGGGGACGGCTCCCCGATGGATTTACCAAACCACCGCCGCTTG
>NW_010123235.1:367-1558 GCF_000699245.1 Pterocles gutturalis
GGAAAACCCAACGGTTGGGTTGGGTCCAGCCCCGCTCTGCAGGGGGATTGGGGGATTTCAACGTCCCACACCCTGCAAATGCTGCCGGGTTGGGTTGTGTCAGGTCTGAGCGTGGTTTTAGGCTCTCCTTGCCCCAATCCTGGCTTTGGGACCGGCTCTGCTCCCGCTGCAGGTCACTGATGGGCTCTTTTCCCTGGTCTGGGGTGCTGGAGATGATCGTTATCCAGCTGCGATGTGTCCAGAAACTTTGCGCTAATCTCCAGAATGAATGCCGAAACATTTCCGAAATGTTCCCCCAACCCCCAGGTCTGTGGTGGGTGTAAATGGAGGATGGGCACGGGTTGTAATTCTGATTTATAGCCGGGATTGTCCTCCTGGTGATGCCGTTGCCCTTTGCCTGCGCTGCTCCTAGGAGCCAGGGATGAACCCCAGCCTGGGACGAGCTCCTGAAAAAATCATCAGGAAATGCCTCATTAAAACCAGAAAAAAATCCTTCTCCTGCCTTCCATTTGCAGGGCAGACTTGGGAAAGTCTCTTCTCTCCTCCTGAATTTTTTTTTTTCCCAGCTTCCTTTTAACCTTGAGGACACGATCTGCGGCGGGTGCGAGACCGGCGGCATCTCCGCAGGGATGCAGTCGCCTCTCGGTGCCGTGAATCCGGCTGCAGCCGTGGAGCTCGGGTGCAGGATTGGTGCCGGTGGGAGGCTGCGTTCGTGCTGGGAGCTTGGGGCAGGTCCTTGGCTGGACCCGCCGGCAGGAGCCGGGGGCAAAATAGAAGCTCCGTCACGTGCAGCGTCCCTGCGAGGAGTGAAGGCTGGGGCTGTGCAAACGCAACGCCCAGCACCCAGGTTTGCTCCCTCTGAGCCCAAAGGTTGCACAGCAGAGAAGTAAAAAGCTTGGGGAAGCTCGGACGAGCCCACGAACCCCGTTGCATCGGGCTGGCAGGTCGCTGCGGGGATAACCGCTCAACGTCTGTTGGAAAAGGCGTAAATCCTCCCAGTTCTGCAAAAAAAAAAGGAGCTGCCAACGTCTAAACCAGGGAGAGAGCGGCCGGAGGAGCAAAGCGTCGCGGAGGCGGTTCGGTCCAGCACCGGGAGCTGAAGGGTGGCAGCATCGGGTCCCTGGGATGTTCGGCAGCCCCCAAGGGCTGGCCCAGGGGACATGGAGGCACAGCCACCTCCCACGGGGCTGG
>NW_010123235.1:1586-2645 GCF_000699245.1 Pterocles gutturalis
TGGATTTAAACCTGGGTTTAGCGCATCCCCAGCTCGGGTCTGTTTGCTCCCTCTGCTTCTTTGCCCTCCCAATCGATTCGAGCCCTCTCCTGATCTCCCGGGGGACACTGGGCGGCTGCAGCCATCCGCAGATGCTGCGCACGGGTCGTCGTATTCCCCGGTGGTGGTTTTTCCGGGAATTTTGATGGACCAGGATTAGCGACGGGTGCGTGGACACGGGGCTGGGATGGGAGCATCTCCAATAGCGTAAACGCGTGCATGCATAGGCGGGGTGCTCAGCCTGCGTGGGCTCGGGCGATATATCTGCTCCAACAAAGGCGGGTGCTTCGGGGCAGCCCCGCATCCCCGCGGCGGGAGGTTTTCCCAGCGGGAGGGAGGGATGGAGGGAGGGATGGAGCACACCCCATCCCCAACGACGAGCGGTTGGACACCCTCGGCGGTGCGCCCCGCTCCAAACCCCCTCGAACAAAAGCCCAGTTCAGAGGCACTGCTGAATAGATTAACAAGATTTCCATAATTAGGGCGGGAGGGAACAATAGGATTCTCCCCTGCCCAGCCCCCCCTGCCCGCCTTTGTCTTGGACTGGGGATAATGGGCAGCAGCGAGGGTGGGAACCGGCCCGGCCATTTGGTCACTGGACAGTAATTTTCTCACACTGCCAAGGGGAGCATTGAAACATCTGTCCCGCTCGGCCGCCCCATTCACCTCCCATTTCAAACCCCTGACAACGTCGCCCTCCTCGCCCGCCCTCCCCCTCCGCCTGCTTTGCCAGGGTGCGAGGGGCTGCTGGGGGTCTGGGCTCGACTTCTCCCAAATAGATCCTGGTTTGAAAGGAGGTCGGATGGAGATGGGTTTGCTTCTCGGTGCTTTGGCGACTGGGTTTGCTTTGGTGGCAGCAGAACTTGTCCAGACCCCTGCTCGTGCAAACCCCTGCCTGTGCAAACCCCTGGCTGTGCAAACCCCTGCCTGTGCAAACACTTGCTTGTGCAAACCCCTCCTTGTGCAAACCCTTGTCTGTGCAAACCCCTGCCTGTGCAAACCCCTCCTCGTGCAAACCCC
>NW_010123235.1:3744-4211 GCF_000699245.1 Pterocles gutturalis
TTCTAACGGGGGGGGGCGGGGGGCAGCACCCCCAGCCTGCACCGGGTTGGTGGGCTTCCAGCTTCACGCCGCAGCATCACCCACCCTCTTGCAGGCTTCATTCCCATCGCCGGGCTTATTTAGAGACCCCAGTTTCTTTTATTTATAGGCACCAGAGTTTTTAATTTATAGACACCAGGGGTTTTATTTATAGGCGCCTTTTTTTTTTATTTATAGACGCCAGGTTTTTTAATTTATAGGCACCAGGTTTTTTTGATTTGCAGGCACCAGCTTTTTAATTTCTAGATGCCAGTCATTAGCTGGCGTCGGGGCGGTGGGCTTCGGGTGTCGGTATCGATCCCTGCGATGGGGAAAGGCTGAGCGATAACCATCGTCGCGCAGGGACCCCGCGTTGGCTGGGGGAAATTGTGCCGCAGGGGCAGGAGTTTATTGGGCAGAGTCCGCTTTTGTTCGTTAAATACGGTCCC
>NW_010123235.1:4280-5336 GCF_000699245.1 Pterocles gutturalis
GAAAAGGCGGGGAGCCCGGCGGCTAAACCCCCGCCGAGCCACCAGCTCAATCCTCTTGTGTCAGGTTGATGTCCAGAGTGGAAGTCCAAATGCCATCTAAGTCAATTAAAGCGTTGGGTAATCTCATTGTGCTGCGGTCACAAAGTGGCTTCAAGGCTGCGAGGGGCCAGGGAATGGTGCACGAGGTCCCCTCCCGGCCCCCAACGGCCCCCCAGGGCTTTGGGCATGGGGGGGGACAAGGGGGACCCACGCCGGGGTGGGGGACGCTGCCACCAGCCTCTGCGGGCGCCCTGGGAATTTCGGGGAGCACTTGGGAATTTTGGGCTGGAGCAGGAGGAGGGTGACGCCGACCTCAGCATCCCGTGTGGGGTGACATGATGTGGGGACACGGTGACACAATGCAGGGACATGGTGACACAATGCAGGGACATGGTGACACGATGCAGGGACACGGTGATGCGATGTGGGGACACGGTGACATGATGCACGGACACGGTGACATGATGCAGGGACATGGTGAGACGATGCGGGGGACACGGTGACGCGATGCGGGGGACACGGTGACACAGTGCAGGGACACAATGACACGATGTGGGGACATGATGTCATGATGCAGGGACACAGTGACACGATGCAGGGACACAATGACATGATGCAGGGACACAATGACACGATGTGGGGACATGATGTCATGATGCAGGGACACGGTGACACGATGCAGGGACACGGTGACTCGATGCGGGGGACACGATGACACGATGCGGGGACACGGTGACACGATGCAGGGACACGATGACACAATGCGGGGGACACGGTGACACGATGCGAGGACACGTGACACAATGCAGGGACACAGTGACAAGATGCGGGGACATGGTGACACGATGGGGGGACACAATGACATGATGCAGGGACACGGTGACACGATGCGGGGACACGGTGATATGATGTGGGGACACGGTGACACGATGCAGGGGCACGATGACACAATGCGGGGGACACGGTGACACGATGCGAGGACACGTGACACAATGCAGGGGCACAGTGACAAGAAGC
>NW_010123235.1:5350-6155 GCF_000699245.1 Pterocles gutturalis
ACGAGGTGGGGACACGATGACATGATGCGGGGACACGGTGAGACGATGCGGGGGACACGATGACACGATGCGGGGACACGGTGACATGATGCGGTGACATGGTGACATGATGCGGGGACACGGTGACACGATGTGGGGACACGATGACATGATGCGGGGACACAGTGACACAATGTGGGGGACACGGTGACACGATGCGGTGACACGATGCAGGTACACAGTGACACAATGCGGGGACACGGTGACACGATGTGGGGACATGATGACATGATGCGGGGACATTATGACATGATGCGGGGACACGGTGACACGATGCAGGGACCCGGTGACAAGATGGGGGGGCACGCAGGACACGGTGACATGATGCGGGGACACGATGACATGATGCGGGGACACGGTGACACAATGTGGGGGACACGGTGACAAAATGCGGGGACACGGTGACATGATGCAGGGACACGATGACACGATGTGGGGGACACGGTGACACAGGGTCGGTGGGTCATTGCAGGGGTGGGTCTGGATGCGACCGTAGTTTTTCCATCTTTCCCTTTGCTGGAAAAATTATTTTGAGGGGCCGGGTGCAGCCCCTATAATTTCTAATTATAAAATTAAAATTCTGCTCTTGCTCCAGGCGGGGTCCGGGGCTGCGCCGTTTGTATCCCCTCGCTTTGATAACTTGAATATTTTATTCCGTTGGACGATGTGACCGTCAAAATTTCAGCCGTCCGGGTGCTCCGAAGTGCTGCTGGGGGATATTTGCACTGGGAGCGGCCGAGAGGATTTTTCCCTGGAAAATTCAGAG
>NW_010123236.1:0-6164 GCF_000699245.1 Pterocles gutturalis
TCCCGCCCTACGTGAACCTTCTCTCCCAAAGGCAGATGCTGATCCCGCCAAGGGCCCCCTTCCCGAGGGGCTGGCAGGCCGCGGGAGCTGCACCCCCCTCCGCCAGGATGGCTGATCCTCCCCCCGGCCTCTGCAGGAGCCGGGCTGCACCTGCCGCTCGCCCCCGTGCTGCCCTCATGCCCCTCAGGAGCAAGGCTTGTTCACAGCATTAGGGTGGCATTACAAAACCCTACATAAAACAGAGGGATACATAACATTCTAAGTAAGTGTGAGCATGGCTTTACCTTGACACTTTGTCTTCCAAGAAGATACAAGGCAAGGTGGACTGCCTACCATGGCAGCCATCAGCCATTGTTTCAAAAGAAGAATTAAAACCCATAATGGAAAACAGCTCATCAATGGATCTTCTGAACATTCACACGGACAGGATCTGATCTACCTCTAAGCCAAAAGCAGACAATCCCTATGCGTTCATGGTTTTTCTAAATGGGACTGTAGAGATAACCACGGACAGTATTCCTGCTTAGACACTTGTCTTTCTTTCAGGTCTTAATGTTTTGCCACATTAGCTTTGCACGGCAAGATCTGCAGGTATTTTTGCACTTGTGGGTACAGAGGGAACACAGGACCAAAATAAAACACAACAGTAAGTTTAAGTCAAGTTCTTACACTTTCAGAAATCCTGTCTGACATCCCCTACACTAGTACTGATGGGAGAAGAGAAAAGAGAAGCAAGGTGGCCACCCAGCTTTATCTTTACCACTTTTTTTCATGTATTTTCTCTTGTCTGCTCAATATAGGAACCTGTAGCATGTCTTTAGCCCATATTTGGAAGATCCCACTCCTGAAGATTATGAAACCCAGCAACTTTTAACAAAGCATTTAGTGACTCCTTTGAAATTCACCGTGCCTTGTTCACTTTTTCACACTGCTTCAAACTATGTCCTATACTCAGCAGCCAAATCAAGACTGAGCTGGAGACATAATCACACCTCTCTCCTTAACTCTCTGCAGAGCCTGATGGCCTTCACTTCTAACAGCAGAACAGAGAAGACCCCTGCCTTTGTCTTCAGCCTTCCCAGTTCACAGCCTACCTTTGGTGACTGCAGTTACATCAACTCCTCAGGCTGTAAGTTGAAGGTCACTGATGCAGACATACATCTCTATCTACAGCTACTCTGATGGAGCAGTCAGCTCTGACCAAGTGGATGCAAAGCCTCATTGCAGCAGTACCTTCAGGTGCTGCAGCATCGGCAGAGCCACAAGGAGACTAAAGGCAGCCTAAATCTCAGCACACAGGCTAGGCCAGACAGTGCACGAGCAGCAACCCACCAGATCCTATCCACCTTAATCTCAATGCCATTTCTGTACTAGGGTCTGTGTAGTTTGGGACCTTTTCCCCTTTTCATTCATACAGAGACACTAGTTTCACTCTCAGGAGAACTTATCGTTCTTTTCAGGGAAACTCGTAGCACTGGAGTAACATACAGCTGCTTCCTTACTAAGAAAACATAGTTTAAAGCCAGAACTATATCAGAAATGGGAATGTAAATTGTACACTCAACTGAATGGATTTAGTGAATACTAAAACTAAGAATCCACAGGACTTGTATGGGGTATTATGCTGGCAATGGTGTGCGGACCAACAGCAGGCAAGGTTAAAATACAGGTAAGACTTCGGAGAAACAGCAAAGATATTCCCAAACCTTTTCTGATGTAATTAATGTTACATAAATGCCTGGGCTTCTCTTCAAATCAAATCCAACACCTGTTCAGCATCACTCACTGCTCTGGAGTCCACCACACCAGAGATAAATGAGCTCACAAGCCCACCTCCAATCCCAGGATTATTCTGTGTATTTCAGAGAAGCTGTTTCCCACCTGCTTCACAGAAGAGAGATTCTACAGCACTGAGTACTGGTTTTCCCCTGCTATTCAAATTGATCCTCAGTTTTGAAAAGGCACTTCTCATTTCTCACAAATACCAGCCAGGTATGCTGATGCTACAATGTATTAGCCTCCTCTCTCCCCTCTTCTTTAGTTCAAGTACACATGTACACCAGTGAGAGTATTTCATTAGATACAGAAGAGCAGTCTCTGGCACTCTTGACATGAAAGCCCAAGACAGTTTATTCCAGCAACCTAGAGAACACCAGAAGCACTTTACAAAAAAAGTATTCTTACTTACTGAATAAAAATCATTAACCAGTTTGTGAGGTTGACTAACAAATCACTTAGCACACATCTTTAACTTCAGCAATGCACATCTTTAACAACAGAGGCACATCTTTTTGTCTATCTTGATTTAGTAACAAACTACAACACCCTCATACATATTCTGAAGTAACTTGCTCTATTATATATTTTGCAAACAATTTTTAATAAGTGTTCTGGAAGACCTTCCTCTATCAGCCCACTTCAGTCTTTTACTATTGAAAGCACATCATCCTTAAGATGACAGGTCATCAGAAGAAAAACCTGGAGAGACACTGGCTAAAGCATTGCATTTTTTTCAGTACAAAAAAACTCCTTAAGCCTGCCTTTCTACACAAGAAACTTCCTTGAGAAACCAGAGTGGCATCTGCTTGTACTTCAAATAATTATTCTCTGCTTCTTTGCCCCTCCCAAGTTTCCTTGACTGAGGTCATCAAAATAACAAGTACATTTTAAAATCAAAGTTTACCATTTGTAGGATTTCAGGGGCAGGACCGTGAAAGTCATTATTAAGCAACCATTCTTCTCAAAGTGAAACAGTTTGTGCTTAACACTACCAAACAGTCAGACTTCTATCATTACCTTTGCTGGCTGGTGTTATTACCCTGTCCAGAGGTCTCCAACTTCAGCATAGATACAGCGTTGCATCAGCAGTTTTTACACTGCAGTCGTTATTTCCTACAGGTCTGCAGAAGTAACTAAGAGGATTAGTCCATTGTTGGTAGGTGTACACTTATTTGTCAAACGTCTGTATCATCTACAGGACACTTCTTTAGTGTTTTTAAACTAAAAAAAAAAAGTAAACCCACCACTTTAAATTGTGTCAGCTTTTTTTCTTGCAGGGAGAATACCAGGTTTTTTGAAAGTTTGAAAACGGTCATGAAAAGGTATAATTGAACATATAATCATCCTTTAGCTACTAGACAAGATAAAAACCTACCTCAGAAAGAAGGCATGAACTAGGAAGCACCAAACACCTACAAGTGTACACACTCTTGTGCTTTAAAGTCATTCACATACATTGCGAAGTCCAGGCACTTCCAAATGTTTAAACATTGACTTAAAATTTTTGTATTGTTTAAGCTACAGTTGTCAAAATTCATTGATATGTCATCCCCCACAATATAGGCAGGTGGAGATCAGGCACCAAATTGCCTCTATATTTATTTAAAACAAGCCAACTTGAAGATAGTTTGATCACAAATTTACTCACTCCCTCAGTACACCTTCCTTCTCCTGAACTGACATGAGAGGATTTCTCCTGGCCTGTTACTCTGGTACTTTATGAGCACTAAAATTATTAGAAAGTGACCAAGATAGGGAAGACCCGTTGAAAGAAGATGCAAAGGGGAAAAGTAACACTGATGTATCTCGCATGGTTGAAAGCTTTCTCCTGATAACCAGCAAGGAAATATAACGGCAAACAATCAAGGAAGGAAACAAACAAACATTTTGAGAGCATATTTAAAACACTCCAAAACTTAACCTGGAAGTGACTGTCAAAGACATCCAAACAATTCCCCTATCAATCATATTTGCAATACCAGTCTACTACTGTGATCTAGCCTCCCGTAGAATTCACAAAAGAACTGTGCTCACATACATACAGAGTTTGCACCAATATCAATAAATTATAATCTCCATTGAAGCTCCGTATTTTAGTCCAATCCCATGAAGAAATACAATATTAATCACTAAATCTAAACAAAGTCACTACTCAGCTCAAAATGGATACAATCTCCCAATCCAACGCTTATATAACTCTGCAATACCACAGAGTTAACGTAACACTAAATGGATAAATTAATTCATAAAACATTCCAGAACACACCATCAACAATCTGTGTATTCAGAAATAGCAAAATCACCACTTTAATGACTCCTGGATGTCAGCACTTCTTAGAAGCTGCATCAAATATTTTCATATATGCACATGTACACACCAAAGCTTTCTAAACTGTGCAGTACATTAACAGCACACATGCAATGGCAGATGTCCATCACCAGAAAGACACTGCCTCATTACCTACTACACATCCACACATGACAAGTGTCAGAACAACTTCAGGTACAAATATTATACATAAATAAAGCATAAAATACTCAAACCAAAAATCTACCACAAACAGCATGCTGCTCAGTCTCATACCTTTCTCACACTCTTATCCTGAAAAGTCAAATCCCAGTTCTTCTCTGCTATAGGTGGAAGGCACTCAGATGCTACACACAACATGGCAGAATAGAATTCTAATGCTGCTGGCTCCTTTTTAGCTTTATTACCAGAACAAGATATTGGCATGTTTAGAGATGCAGAAGTTGCTTCTCACAATATAAGATCACATATTACCTGTAGCACAAAAACCCCACCACACTTCCAATATCAAAATTTCTTAAGATTAGGAGGGGTTAGTCTAGTTTTTGCTTTAAGAATAATGAGAGCTGTTCTCCGTGAGATTAAAATGCAAAACAGACTTTTTAAAAGAAAACTGCATTAGTATAAACTTCTATTTTTTAGTTCTCCTATCAGAAACAATTTATTAGACAGACATATCATTTGTTTTTTAAAACAACACAGTTTTCTTCCTAGATGTACTGCTGCAATATTCTGTAAGCATATTCTTAAAAGAGATGCAAAGGTTCAAAGAGCAGTTGCAAAGAAAGCTATTTCACTCTGCTAATTTGCATCAAGTTTTATGGTTCCTATCCTCCCTCCTAAATGGAAAACTAACTGTGATAAAACATCAAGCTCAATTAGAAACAGCCACTACACACAATTATTTATTTTAATTATTTCCCTTAGAGTAAGTGTAATTGTTTTTACAGAATCCTTTAGGGTTTGGGCCAAAATTGTCATCTTTTCTTCAGGGAAAAAAACCAAACAAACAAACAAACAAACCCCCCACTTTCTCCAGCTTCACATCTCATTCACCAACTACTTAACTGAATTCAAATCCTGATACACATAAAAATAGATCTTTCAAATTTAATTATTTTAATGAAATGCTGGAAAACCACTATGGCAGCCTGAGTTCTGCATTCAGTATACACTTGTGATTTTCTTCAGGTTACAGAATTAGCTTGCATATCAGAAAGCCCAAGTTTCGCATTTACATGAATATTAATAATTAAGATAGCCATCAAGTACAACGTGAGACTTCAGCACCAGAAGTGGAGCTCAGATTTTTGGAACTTGGCTCCACTGGTATCACGTTTGCCAAAATCCTGAAGTTCAGCTTCATTTTGGCCTGTAATCTATGATCTGTTCCTTTTAGATTTAAGGGACAAAAATCTGACAGACTTCTGTAGGCACAGGAAGAAGTTGGTGAACAAAGTGGGCAAGATTTAGAAAATAAGAAAATGACTTAAAGAAAGGTGTTTTGTCCACATCTGTGGACAACTGGCAGCTGTGCCAGCCATGGCAGGAGATGAGATCAGTTGCTGTGGCAGCACCAAGCACGAGAAGGTGTGAGCACAGAGGAGAGGTCAGGTCCCTGCAGGTGGGCTGCCAGCCTGTTCTTGGCACATCCACATTATATTTTCCTCCATAAATGTGTTTTCTAGAAAAGCGAGCAGAGCAGCAAAAATGTCAGGGAAATAATTTTTGTTCAGTTTTACTTAAGAGCAAACCCAGCCTGACCTGTACCTGTCCTTACACTATTTTAGCCTACGGCTGCTCTCCCACCTGTGCAACCTCCCCTCCCACCCTTGCCCTCAGGCAGAGGGGGCTCAGGCACCCCACCCTACTTGGGGGTGCCCGTGCTGCTGCAGGGGCACACCACCACACACCACAGCTCTGGCAACAGCAAGGCCCGGCAGAGCCACTCCTGGGAAGCAGAGCTGCTAGGAGGATGGCTGGCCCCAGCCAAAGCCATCGCAGCTGTGAGCAAGGACAGAGGACTCCTCCCTGGAAACATGACGGGGGGGGGGGGGGTAACGCAGGAAAAAAAGCC
>NW_010123236.1:6195-25859 GCF_000699245.1 Pterocles gutturalis
CGCCAGCAAGAAAGCCCCATGGAAGTACAGCACCCAACATGCAAATCCAGCAACTAAAGTAAAATTTTCAACCATCTCTGTGGATTTATGAGATGCCACCCCATCTTTAGCTGTTCTTTTGTTTTACCAACAACTACCTCCTCTGAATGACTGCAAATGAATTGAACTCAAGGTGCTTCTGCAAAACCATTAATTAGCCTTGGCTAATTAAAAACTCACTTTAAAAAAAATAAATGACCATATTGTTTCATCTCCAGTAATAGGTGTTGCTTAGGGTTTAATACACAAGAGTGAAATATTTGCTGTAACATCTCTCATGATGATGCCCACTCTTATCCAAAGACCTGACACCAACGCTGGACATGTGAATCAGTGGCTATCAGATGGTCTTCTCTAACTAGGAGTTTCTCTATATTTTGTTAGCATACTTTCTAAAACTTTATGCATCATTTTTCTCATTCAATTAAAAAAAAAGACACTTTTTCTTCCTCTGGTCTGTGGTTTTCTCTCCAGTGTTTGTGTGGGACTCTAAAGCTAAAAAAATGTTTCTATTATGCAACACTTCACTTTACTATAAAAGAACACAAAAGAGATTACCAACATTGAAAACTGAGATTTTACTTTGAACATGCAACCCCCTCCAAAAAAACCTGAACCAAACTTTTTTTCACATTCTAGGTTCAGTCAATGCACTATGTAAAGTATTGACTGATGCATGTATAAATACAGTAAACCTCTTAATCAATGACAATCATATAGGTTTCTCGCATTAGAGTCTAAAACACAGCAGTGAGACACCATAGAAGACAGTGGGTCCCTTCCTGCCACTCCAGCATGAATGTAAAGAACACAGATACCAATCTACATGTTAACTACCTGCCTATATAAATACGAATATAATAACAGCATTAATATACTGGCCCTTCTGTAACATACAAGCACCTTTTTGTTTTTTTGTTTTGAATTGACAGGAAGAAAAGGTTTAAGCTAGGCCACTTGTTACCAAAGGACGCAATGCTTTATAGATCCAAACTATGTCCTTGGTCTATGCAGAGGAGCAACACACACTCTAGTTGTTACTGCAAAACACTGGCTTGCCAGCAACACAAATTCTCCTATTCCTGCATCTGTTCTGCACTCCTTGAGTTAAACACAGGTTAAACATAACAGCTATTTACCTGAACACCTCATGCTGTGAAATGTGGTGGCTGCTGACCTGACCTATTGCTACTTCAAACTGCCACAGAAAGGTACGATGGCCCATGGGAGACAGTAAGACTTCCATCTGCTGTTGTTAAACTTTAGAGAAGTCATGGGCTGTGTCCCTGTGTCTCTCACCTACCAACCACTGCTGCTCTCTGGAACCCTGTCTGGTACAGCCTGGAAGAACGAAGAAGAGCAAAAGCAACTGCTAGCTTTGGTGCCGAACAGACAGAGAAAGGCCAAATGCACTCCTCTAGGAGAAACAGGGTGCTGTAACAAGCAACTTGGAGAAGTTCAACACCTCCAACATTCACATTTTCATCAAAGCGATTCAACTGCTATAATTTGATCTTCTGACCTGGGTGTAGATGTGGGTTATGAGCTTGGCTGCACACTTGTAGACCAATGCAGTATACAAACCACAAAGACGTAATAAATCTCCATCAATTAACACTTATTTAAATCTTCAGCACACTAGATCCTGTATTGATTATTGTTTTTTAATTTTACTTCTTCTATGAGAGTGGAGGGAGGATGGGGTAAAACATGGCCTTGAAGGATTATGCTGGTATAACAGCACAAGGCTTGGCCCAATAACTGGAGCACTAACTAGTCAGTCAGGACACTTACAGTTTCTTTTAATTTGGACAGACCCCACTTCCCTGAAGTCACTAAAAGACCAGCTTGATCTATTTAAGCAATGGGTACTAAACAGATACTAAATCGACGGATACACACTAGATACTTTAGGTAAACACAGGTAGCTTGGCCTCAGTGTTGACTTCTGTACATCACATACATTCCCAAGGACTCATTACAGCTTCTTTAAGGAAAGGCTGAAAAGCAGAACAAAAATTCTATCCTGAGCATCAAAGGCAATACACTCATCCTCCTCTGCCACTCCTATAAAACACAAGAACAAGCCCTCTGACAAGCAGATCTTATCCCCAACTAGTTTTCACTTTCAACAACAACCAAACTTAATATCAAAATAAATACCAAGTTAGTTGAATAATAATTTCCCAAGAGAAAGTACTGTTTTCAACATCCAGTGACAGAAAAGAAACCCATAAACAGGATTTGCAACTTGCTATGTAGGAGGCAAGCAGGAGGAGTTGTTACTGCAGCCTAACCAGATTTTGTATATCGAAGGAATGTCCAAGACGTGCCCCCGTTGCATACAGTACCAGCTGTCAGTGACTGCCCCCAAAGACTCCAGACGGCTTCAGCAGCCTTACATTCACTCCTAGACACAGAAACCTAATTTACACCAACTAACCGAGTACACGGAACTAACTACAGCAGCTCAGCCCAGCTTGTAGGAGCTAATTTACCCTTACTCGATGCAAGCTAAATTAGTGTGCACTTTGCTCCATGCTATCACTGCCAAACCACTTCTGATACTTTTTCTACCTTACCGAAAGCATACTCAGGTAACTACAAAACACAGTGGTCTACAATGTAGACACACCCTCAAGGTTTGAGATTATGCCAGGTTTCATTGATAGGTTGGATTTCAAAATGCTACATCTTAACAAGGTGCTTCTAAAAAGCCGGTGAAGAACCTTTTGAGGGTTTTTTTGGGTTTGTTTGGTTTTGGGCGCTTTTTTAAAGACCCTGCATACTGCACAGCCAGCTCTTTAGATCTCAAAACCCATCAAATTCAACTGTAAAGAAGACTTGGGAAGGATGCAGAAAACTCTTGGTTTTGTTAGTAAACCAGCAGTATATTTGCCTGTTGGTCTGGCTGAACTCCTGAGCTGTGCTGGGCGCTTACCAGAGGCCAGCGATACCCTGCACTTCCAAGGAGGTCACGGAGAAGAGAAAGCACTCAGCGCCTCGGTAGGGAATCTGGTGGATAGGATGACTCCAATTGTCCCTGAATTAACTAAAATCAACAGAATAGTTGAGACATTCAAGACAGGGTCTGGCAGACATGGAGGGAAGACCCTGGGTTTCCTGGAAGAAGATGCTTACACTGGAGAAGCACACATCCTCAGTAGTCCTCTCCACCTCCATTTCCCCTAGTAGTTTTGTGATTAATCTGGAATCATACAGCAATTGCCATCAGCTGCCAAACTATTTAGTCATCTTTACTAGGCCTCCCAGTTCACTGTAATAATTTTAAGTACACCACAAAGCAGAAATATCTCATATCATTTATTTATCACTGCTGAGAAACACACCACAGTGTCCACTGTTCTCTGGAAAGTGACTGCTCTGCCCAGTAAGACATGTCACTACACACTTTAGAGCCTTTTTCTGTATTGCTTTATTTTGACCATAGAATCAAGTTGCTTGCATTACTCTTTCTACCCCGGTATTATCAGAATCACTGACTTCTTGTGAATAAAGAAACTTAAGAAACAAACTTTACTTTGATATATTATTCTGAACGTGCAGCGGTAGCAAACTCTGCAAGCCACACCAAGGTCCACATATTTGTAGCATACAGGGATAACAATTAAAGAACACTGGTGAACACAGACACCTTGGGTAATACACGATCTCCCATCTTAAAGTTTAAAACTGATTTCTTTCATCATATGCACAGGGGGGGGGAGGAAGTACTTCAAGTCAACATAAGTGACCTGTTGCTTCTCACTGAGTTGCAACGGGAATAAGGCATCTATCTCACTTGCGTGACTGAAAATTTCAAACAGAAGTAATGACAGATATAGGTAAGTTTTCTTCAATAAGCACCAACTGCTTAATAATTCACAGCTGATGGTAATTTAATTTAAATTCTAACTGATAGTCCAATCCTATTGGTACATAGCTCTGTAAATCATATGCCTTTTCAACTGCACATAAACCATTTCAGTAGTGTGTTCATCAAATCCTGAATCCTTGCTTGATTATTTACTTTCCTAACCATTATTTTAGGACGCTTATGTAAGAACTACAATTATTTTCAAATTAGAGGCAAGTAAAAGGTGTAACCATTGAAAATCACTAAATTTTCACTTTGAAATTATAAGTATCATCTCACTGCACCCACTAGAATTCTTCAGGTCTGCCCTAACAACAAAGATTTTCCTAAATTTCATAAAAAAAAAACAGGGGTATCAAAAGAAATGCTACCTAAGCTCTCATATTGTGGCAAGACAATGTTATATGCTACTTCTTTATGGCAGCTGCTGAAAACATTCACCTCTACACCTCGTCCTGTCACCCCTGTCAGTAACACAAGGTGTAGGTGTTTTATTGGACAATGTATGCTAGTGAAACAGGTCTGTAAGTCACTACTGAATTGATTTCAAATGTTCTTAAGTTGCTTCCATCATTGCTAGAAAAAGAAACACTATTTCATATACAAGCATGGAACAATTTTCACTCAATTCACCTCATATGGCTATTCCAGATATCCCCATCACAAACGCTTAGATTCTTTTCCTACAGCATAGTAACAAGCCATTGACAACAGGAAGGAAGAAACTGAAATTCTGTGTAAGAGTTGAATTATTTTTACTCCTCAGATCTATCTACTGGTTAAGAAAGCTGCCTATTCTCAATTTCACTTTAGTCCTACTGAATTGCATTGTCTGTCCACACAAACAGGGTTGTCGAATTCCCAAAGACTGAAGTAGCAGTGAATTCCTTTACTCCCACAGCCCCTCAGCCCTGGCTGCTGTGTCCCACCTCATGATGAGCATTCCCAAGATGTCAAGGTGAATTTCCAAGTTAAGAGACACTCACCACCAATTTGTTAACCTGTGAACCTCACAAGCCAGCAAGTTCCTGCATAGCATCATCCCTGCCCTCCATTCATAGTGATGCATGTTACAAGCAAATTACCACCATCAAGTGAAAATAAAGGTCCTTTTTGTTGACAAAGAATGCTTGAACTTTCTCTTTCGAAGTAAGATTCTCGAGTACAGAATTTTGTTCATTTGCCCACATTATTTAAAAGTCCAAGAAACACCTACACAAGGTGGGGTTTTTGCAGTTTTGGTCTAACTTGCTCATAATTCAAATGCACGCAACTAGTTTTACTCTCCTTCAGACTACGGCTCTAGTATCAAACAGTTAGCTCCTGACACCTTGTGGGACTCCATGGATTGCCCTGAAAGCTTGTTTCAGCAGCAAACTAGTCAGTTAAAAAAATAAACACTCAGGAGTTACTTTCCACTTTCCTTGTGTTTCACCACAGTGAATGTTAAAATAAGAGAGAAATATTTATGGAGAGGGTATGCCATTCTGAATATTTTCTGGTTCATTATTCTTAGCATTGTTTATATGGTTGAACTGCTAGATTTAGTAATCTCATGGATGGCGTTTTAAATATTTAAATATCTGTCAAGAATCCTAAGTTTTGGAAGCTGATGCATCTAAGTTTAAAGTAACACTATGATCAAATACCTGTCACCAGCGGTAAGTTTCACATATTTGAAATAGATTCCACATAGAAATAATACGAATTTTAGGCTGAAAATCCTTGCAGTTAGGTGCAATTTTGAAACCCAATAATAATATCAGTTTTACAAGGAATTATGCATGTGCTTAACTTTTAATATGATAACATGTCCAGTTCTCCTAAAAGATCTGATTCCACATGATTACTTTTTAACTGCAATTTGACTTTCTATTTCATGTTTTTCTTCTCCTCATCCCACTCTCATACACAGACAACTTAAGGAACCAGTGAAGTTCTCCAAAGAATAAGACAACTGTAATGGAAGAAGTTTTTCAACACAGTAACAAGCAGGTGAAGATCCGCAGATCTCTGTCCTCATGTCTTACATGTTGTCTACTGCCCCTCAGACAGGTAACTTGTCACACCTGCTTCAGGGAGGTACAAAAGACAACAGCAGCTGCAAACAGCAGAGAAGAGATGAGGCTTTCTTTTTATTTAAGCAAAACCGCTGCTGCTGCATATCTCAAAAATGAAAAAGCACAGAGTGCAGATGATGTGCCTCCACGAACCTGATCAACAGCCTCAATGAACCTGCTCCTTTCTATTCTTGGAGTTAAGTCATCTATTACAGATGCATAGAAAAGCAAGAAGTCAGGGAGCACTTCTTCCCCCCATCATCCCACAACTGCTTCACTGAACCTGGTGGAGATCTACCATGCTGTGTACTCGATGCCAACTGCAGCAAACTCAACTCCTTGGAACTTCCTCTGGTAAAGGAAAAACTGTCAACAGACTCAAAACAGGAACAGTTCTTCCTAACATCACAAACAAATCATCTCTAGTAAAGGCCTTAGTAGCTCAAAAATAAACTCAAGAACAATAATTACAGATCCAAAGGAAATACAGCAGGAGTGTCCTCTCATCCATAAACAGAATGCATTTTTGCTGAGGAGTGAAACAATGTCAAAATGTCAGGCAATGAATCAAGTCAGTACAGCACACCTGAAGGACAGAAATCTTGTGTTCTTGAATAAAAAGTTCTACAATGTCACAAGCTTCCCTGGTAACTTCACAAATGGGGTTGTCTCCGATAGTCATCATATCCCTACCCCTCCTTATCTCCTCCTATATACTCTTTAAGTCCCAGTAGCCATACCATTAACTTAAAAGCCAAAGTTCGGAGGTGTCCATGACAACCTCTGACCACACCTCAGCTCCAGGGCTGAGAATCCCTCCCAGACTGAGCTGTGTCTGTGCCCTGACTGTCTGGAAGACATGAAAATGTTCTTCACAGTTATCCCTACACATCCCATTGTCCACTACAGGAAACCCAGAATCAGAACTGCAGGGCATACCCTGCCCACCCCAGATACAGCCAATACCTTGCAAGGACATCCCAGGTACCACCATACTCTTACCTCACTCTGGGTATTAGGAATACAGGCATCTCTTTGTCACGAGCTATTTGGTTCAGCCTTCTCCCTGCTCTGGCACCATGACATTAAGCCAGTCTCACTGTAACTGCAGATGTGTACTTAAGAGACACCTTCAGTCCTTGGCTACAGAGAAAAGAAGATTGCATGCTCTAGCACCAGAATGGATCACATCCAACACCCACCAACTCTCAATAACATCATAAAGCTTGAGAGAAAAATACTAGGACCCTGCAAGAAATTCCACTTTGATGCAAGTGAACCATATCCTGCCATATCCTCTCATTCCCATTTTACTTCTCTACTAGTCTTATATTCTCCAGTATTACCAATGCAGCAGGAAGATCCCTGAGCTAACCTTCTGCTTGCATAAGTGCCCATAGCAGCCTAACTGCAGTATCAAGCAGCTGAGCTACTACCTTGTTATTCAGGGTGGTTTGAAACGAGTGGCACCACAGACACGCTTCTCATACCCTGACCAGAAGTCCTCTTCTCGGCGAGTATAACTCAGTCGGTTAATAACAGCACTCCCAAGCAGCAGCAGACTGAAAAGCACCTGATGATTTTCAGTTCTCATTCTTGTCCACAGCATCCTGAACACCAGCAGTGAGAACTGATCAGCATTAACTCTGCTAAAAGCTGCAAGTTCTCTAAGGAGCCAGAAGCATCCGGTTCAGGTCAAGCAAGCGTCATGGCATGGCTTCAGCCTGGTTCCCATCTGAAACACTACTCCATAGCTGTCAGAGTAAGATTTGTTTTACTTTTTGTCAGAATATTTATTTTTCTGCAAAAACATTATTTGATTTTTGCAAACTTTTGTTGAGGAAGTTTTCCAAGCAGTTACATAAATTAATTACTTCATCTATTAAATGGAAGAAGTAGTATTTAAAAAAAAAAAAAAAACAAACCACTATTGGGCCACTTACCCTTTCTATTTTTATTTCATCTATACCCTTATTGATCTCCTTTTGCTGTTAACTGTTTAACCTTAGATTTTAAGGAGGGAAGAGGAAAGTTCTGAATGTAATTGTCTCTATCTCTTGAGAAACACCTCTAATAATCGCTCAGGTTACAGAATTTACAAATTTCTGTATGTAACAAGTCTTATCAGATTTCCAAGAGGAATCTCACTGCTTCATAAACTGGAATACACAATCTGATCCATCTTCACCAACTGTTTCGTTGATGCCAAGCCAGAACAGCTTACCCAAAACTGTGCACGTGCCCAAGGATCTGTACCAAAATGTCACAGTGCAGGATCAAGCCCCTGTAAGACTAGCTGCACATAGGGCTTCAGTCCTAGAACTGCAATAGCTCAGGGACACTGCTATTACAGAAGCATTGTACGACTGGGCCCTACAATAACCAAGTATATAATGATCTTTGTCATCTCCACAACTGAAGCACGATTCTTAAAAAACAAACAAACAGAACAACTTTTGTATTTGTGAAATAAAATCAATTCTTTGGACAGAAAGCAGGACCAACATTCTTCTGACCAAGCTCATTAAGATCTATAGGCTGTTTCCACATTTTGTGTTTTGTTGGGTTTTTTTTAAAGTTGTTTTTCAGGTTCTTTTTGTTTTCCCTTGAAGATAAATATTTTTATTTTAGTAAATCTCTCTCATCTCCTTCATGGCCCTTGTCTTAAAGATAAACCCAACACAGGAAAAACTCAGTCCGAAAGATGCGAGTTTGGCGGCATTTAAAAAAAAGATACGCAGTTCAAAAAATGTATAGTGCTAGCCGAAACTGTAGAGCAAGGATGGGGGATAACCCTCTTGGGATCTACTGATTTTTAACAATTATCTTCTTAGCTTTCTGTCATTTTATTTCACAGTATAGCACACAGATGGCTGCACTGAGAAAGTGGAACATGCTTAAAACCCTTAAAGCCCATGTTTAGCACCAAAGTCCACAGCTCTGAACAGTTCTAACATAAGAAAAAAACACACGAGATCCATGGATTCTCAGTCTAATCTGCTTTAAAAGACAATCATTAGGCTCTCTTGTTACTGACCTACTATGGAACTACAAGTTTAAACTTGGGATATGAACTAGAAAGGGCTGGAGCTCCTCCCATATGAGGTCTGTCAGAGAGAGTAGGGTTTGTTCAGCCTGGAGAAGAGAAGGCGCCGAGAAGACTTAATAGCAGCCTTCCAGTACCTGAAGGGGGCCTACAGGAGAGATGGGGAGGTGCTCTGTATCAGGGAGTGTAGTGATAGGATGAGGGGTAACGGTTTTAAACTGAAAGAAGGTAGATTTCAGTTAGATATTAGGAAGAAATTTTTTACTGTGAGAGTGGTGAGACACTGGAAGAGGTTGCCCAGAGAAGCTGAGGCTGCCCCACCCCTGGAGGGGTTCAAGGCCAGGCTGGATGAGGCTTTGAGCAACCTGGGCTAGTGGAGGGTGTCCCTGCCCATGGCAGGGGAGTTGGAACTCCATGATCTTTACGGTCCCTTCCAACCCAAACCATTCTATGATTCTAAAGTGCCCCACAAAACTCCACATTGCTGCAATGCTAACTTCCCAGACCAATGCCAATCTTTAGAGCAATAAGCTCAGGCTAGAGAGCTTAACTGAACACTGAAATATGTAAGTAGAGACCTAGCCTGGCCTAAGAAGGTATTTTGAGCAGTAGGACATTTTAGCTCATGCCTGGAACAAGCAAAAATATATTTCTATCACCTCCACACATCTTGGACCACAAACAGAACATGCTCACATATCCTTGCAAAAGTCACTTCCAGAGAAGTAGGAAGAACTGAGGGCAATATTCACACAGCATTTGGCTAAGAAGAAACCCTCAGTTGCAAAACAAAACACAATGTCTGAAAGCTCCGACCTACAAGATTATGTTTCTACCACGCAGAACAAGCTCTTAAATGTAGACGAGTTATGAACTGAACTTGGTTGCTAATAGATTTGGTAAGAGTTTGCAAATATTTAGCCAGTAAGCCTGAAATCTGACATATAATACAGTTCACTGCCATTTTTTTCGCCTCCCAATATGGAAGAATATAATGTGCACGTACACAGGTCAGAGGTTTTAGTAACAAATAGGCAGGTGGTGTAAAAAGATTTAACAGTGACATAGAAACTTGCAGGAAGTTCAGGAGTTCTGTACTCTGTTCTGCCACCAGCCATGTGGTCTTACCTGAACATCCCTGGGTTTACTTTGCAATCCGCAAAATGGTGGTGGTAACACTGGCTCTGAAATGTTTGTAAAATGTAGTTAGTTGATGCTTGTAAAAGTACACAATAGGAGAGCAAAGTGTTATTACACACGCTAATAATGTGATGTTTAACAAAATATGCAACACATAAATGATAACACCACCTGTGTTCTACAGTACACGCTCTTAGAAGACTTTGTTTATACACCTGTTTAGGAAGTTAACTGTTTTGACTCTCTAGTAGGATGAAATGCTAACAAGTCAACCTCTCTAGAGAAAGAAAGACATATTTTCTAGATCTTCACAAAAATTAAACCAAATTGAGCCTCAGTGTAAAATTTTCCCCAAGTATTATAAAACCACCACAACTAATGCAACTGCCACTCTACCCTATGATAGAGCCAACACATGGCAATAAAAAAAAATTAAAAATCTGGACAACTCTTCTCAACTTTCTGCCCTGATACTCAGCACCAAGTTTTTCTTCCAGAGATTGCACAACATTTTTGTAAATGGCAGAAGCCATCACCATCCCACATTTGTAAATGGAGAAAGAGAGAAAGACAGAGGAAGTGATCTACCCAAGATCACGAAGCAAGTTAATGGTAAAAACTGCAGCACCAGACAGGTTTTTGTTCCCCCCCCCCTCCTTTTCCATCCAGTACAATTTTCATCCTTTGCCAGAATCCCAAAAGGAAGTGCTAACCTTTCATTTGCTTGCTAAAATGTAAGTGCAGAACTGGAATGTATTTTCACCCATCCCTCTGAATGTATTTCAGCTTAAATAGTAAACTGTGCTAGATACAGTATTGCATATGCCCCAGGTCATACTTCAAGAAGTTCATTTAGTGTCTGGTCCACATTTTACTAGAAACTCACTCCAACATCACTCTTCTTCACTCCTAGCACCAGAGTACAATTTATGCATTATTCTATGAATTTGTCTACCTTAGAAAATAGTCTTGTTTCAGCCATACCAGAACACAATTGGAACAAGTACTATGGCACCAGGATGCTAGTCTGTACCTAGCAAGGGATTTTTTTTTGTGTGCACGCTTCACTTCTACACCAGCACACCCCAAAAGGGCAAAAAAGCAAACTTACAGAAACGCAAGCACACCCTTGCAAAAGGGATATTCCTGCTCTTTTTGGTCGCTGAAGCAAAAAAAGTTGTAGTGGCACACTGTTACCTTTATTCTAAGGTTACTGCATCCATGCTCATACTTTTGCCCACATTTGTACAACGGTAAAATTCACACCAATCACCAGTATCATTATACCAGCAAAGTACAGATGATCCTTAACGAATCTTCAGTGAGATTCATGAAGGTATTTCTCAAAAGTCAGAATTTATTTCCACTAAAGTCAATACCAAAGTTCTCACTGAACTCAGTGTGCCAGTGACTAGACCAAATGAGGAACAGCTGCTGGGTAAGAGCTTAGCTCCTTTTTGGATGGAAGGTGGGGGAAATCACACATATGGCTAGTTGCCCCTGTCACTTTTGGGAGTATGGGGGGGAAAAGTACTTGGGAAAGAGACAGCATCTACTTTGCAGACATACAATACTTTGCAAAGGATATTCCCCTGCAGCTTACCTTATACAAACTTGGGAGTGCTTGGGCTGACAGCGCACCTGCCTTGCCACTCCCTCTAAGCTTGGCTAAGAGCTGCCATGAAAGCAGTCTGCTTAGCAGTGACACTGGTTTGGTTCAGCAATAGCAGAAACGCTTCTGGTTGTAAGGATACGATTTTCTGGAAGTTCCCAAGTATAAAATTGTTTTAAAAAAAAGACTAGCCTGTCATCTAAATATGGACTGTTGGTGGGATTATTTCACTAAATTGATCCACCTGACTAACTGTCCAAAGCAAAGGGGAAAAAGTGAGCTTTAATTGCAGTGATGGAACCAAACTCCCTCCCCCACAAACAAAAAACAAAAAGCAGTGAGGATGTCTCACTCTTCTAATCAAGTGTTACTGACGTAGTTGCAGCAATATTTTAAAGACACACTGCTACTAGCTGGTTTTGCCACAATCCCCGTGACTAGTATAGCCAAATTCTGTTCAGCAGCCTCGGTGGAATTGCACAAGGCTCTGAATTTAGACCAAAGTGAATTTTTATATCCAGATTTTTTAGCCTGACCAGTTGCAATGTAACCTAGCAGGAAAACCACTGCTAAGCACATGCTGAGTAACAGGCTTCTCTGAGACATCTCAGACAGAACATCCCAAACATATCAATTCTACCGAGAAAATCTTGGCTCAAACACTTCTTTTCTGAATGGGAAGAAAGCCTCAACATTTTACATATGGGGAGGGGGAGAAGCAAGTTATAACAAGAATAGTTCAATATTATGGAAATGCAATAACTATAAAATCAGCCCCACATTAGTAAAGCATTCTGTTTAAACACTTATGCTAAACAAGAGCTAATTGGCTTAGGGCAACTTCAGAAAACATGAATGCTTCAGCAATAAACAGCTTCCATCAGAAAAGTTGCCTAAATATGCAACCAGTTTATTTTGTTACTGATCTTGTACTGAATGTATGTGAAAATGAAAATGATAACCCTTTCAGGATGACTGATTCATCTTACTTGGGCTTGTCCTCTTAAGAAAAAAGAGTAGGTGAACTCAGTAATTTTCTCATTTCAATTCTTTAAGAAAGGTTTTGGTTTTTAAAAAAAAAAAATCGACTGTTTTAAACATGTGTGGCCTACAATAGCATTTTGACCTTTGCTTCAGTATTCATCTAATTTCTATTTAGCTTTCTAATCTTATCTTTTTATATTTATACAAGACCACAATAACTGTTGAGACTTTGAATACCCTACACATTTTTATGAAAGAATACAGAAAAACAGGACAAGGACAGGATCACAAAACCCATGGTTGCGCTGGAGAGAGAAGGCCATAAAAACACTTCTTGAAGTGTGTAACTCCTCCTTCGAGGGGGCAGGGGCAAAATTGCAATATATGAGTAGCCTGTGTAACTGTGCCACCAGACCGCACGCACACTCTATATTTCTGAGCACAACCCTTCTACTACCTGAGGTCTAACTTCACATTCCTTACCGGTCATGGATACTGCTACACAGTTCCCCTGCTGCAAAAAAACTGCATTGAACTGCAGTCAGTACATGTTATCAAGCTCTTTGACTCTGCCCAGATGCTATTAATATTTTGGTAGGGTGGGGGTTAGAATTCTTTACCCGTGTTAGCCCACAGAGTTGCTATGAAATATTTACCAACATCTTTATTTTATTATTTTTCCTTACTCTTTCTTCATCTAATACATCAGTAATACATTCAGTATCCAGTAACCAAGTTGGTTTCACTTTTTGGCTAATGAACACCAGTGATGCTAGATTCATTCCTGTAAGTTATGAAGTCCCCCCTCAACCACTGAAGTCACAGTCACATGGCACATAGTCTAGAAGAAAGCTTGCAACAGCAATTTTAAAATAATAAAAGTTTTTTATGTTAATGTTTTCTGTTATCTGTGTAAATAGATGAGTATCTGTTGATCTATATCTGCTAAATGCTACAGAGGGGTCTAGCTCCCACAAAAAAAAGGTTAATATGGCGACAGGGTCACCTAGTGAGCTACTCTTATTCCTTAATGGTGGAAGATTCTGCCCAAGGCATCCGTTATTACAAACAAACTTTGGATAATAGATACTGAAGTCGCCTGACAAAATATATTCAGGTTAACAGAAACAGATACAGTCACAAATTAATCCTTTCTGACAAAGAAAACTGACTCAAATTTCAATCAGATGTTACTGATGCTAAATGTGTTTCAATAAAAAAATACATAATTGTAATTTACCTTTAAATTATGACAAACCAATATTAAATTCTACTGTAGTACTATACAACTCAATTTATATTAAACTAAAATAAATTACAGAGGTTTGATGTAAAAACTGTAAACAAAGTTCAAATACTGAACAGGTAAGTCTTCATCGAAAGACTAAGAACAAACATTAGGTTTAGAACTAAGTTACCTGAAAATAGTAACTTCCACTACATTTGCACAGAAAATGTCTTTGCTCCATGAGTAACTTTGTGGAGTTTGGTGTAAAGTCGAGAAACTAACTGGGAATTGAAAAAGCAAGATCACTTGTTTTCCTTCTCATCTGAGAAAGCAAAGCAAAGACGTTTAGAGTTCTACTAGTTCTAAAAGCTTGCATTTGGTTACAGCAAAGTCAGTTACCTTATTAGGGCTAATACTCTACTTATACTTTAAGCGCAAACTCTATTTGCATTAACTTGGGTGCAGATGTGTGTTTGTGCATGAGTGTGTCTTTATTAAATAGGACATTTTTAAAAGTCACCATTTAAAAAAAAGCATAATTTGTCATGTTCTAAATCAAAACTTTCTTAACAGTTGCAATCTAAAGAAATGCATGCAAGCCATGTAATAACTTAGAAAGTGTGCAGGCATGGAGCGCATCCTCCGAACTAACAAAAAAGTTGTGCCAAATTTAGTGTAAAGGTTATATTTAGCAACATATTTTAACGGTCATCTACCAATAGAGATTGTTTCTGAGCAAGCAAATACAAAAATACCAAAGCAAAACGAGATTAAAAGCATCAATTTAAATCAAGTGTTTATTGACCAAAATCACTGTTTAAATCAGTTCAATAGGTTTAACTGGAACACGAAGGCAGCAGACACGTAAGTGTATGTACAGAGGGGCTCACACGGGCCGGGAATACAAGGTGCAGAAACCTCCCTGCTTTCACTGTGCCTGCCCCCACTCTCTCCTTCAGCCCTGCTCAATTTCTGCAAATCCTGCTAGCGCTCCACAGAACACCATCCCCCACTCAAAAAGATTTTTTTTTTCTCTCTAGGATCCTTGAATAAGAACACATACTGTCCCCACTGGAAGACCTGCATGCACTGTGCCCTTCTCTCCTGCAACCGACTGCACAGGGATGTCTGTGGTGACTGCCTCCCCTCCCGTTTTCATTTCTCTCTACCGTTAATGGAGACAGAAAAACTTCAAATGCAGCCCTGTGAGTCCATCCAGGAAAGCACAACTGCACACAGAAACTAGATCACTTGCAGCACAATTCTTAGACAAAACACAGTATCTGGACAGTTTTCTCAGGTGCTTCCCTCCCTGCACTCCAGCATCCTCTCACTCGCTTTGGGCCCATCGCTACACGCCCCAACGAAACAGAAAGCTCAACAGGGACATCCTCAGGAGCCTGCTTCACTATATAAATAAATAATCCGTTTCCTCTAGGCATGTCTCTCAGGAGGGCAGGATCTTCCTTTGCTGATTAAAAACCAGGAAGACTTTGCAGGCAGGCAGGCCCAAAGCTTTGTTCAGAGCTCCCACCTGAACAACAGGCCAGCCCCACGTAACAGCAACTAAGTGGAGATCTCAAAACCTGCAACTCAGCATCCAGATCCCTTCGACAGCTTCCTCTGAAGGAAACTGAAGGTCCAGATTGTGGTGAGGGTCCTCACAGTGTAAGATTTTGCCTGGGCTACTTTTAACCGTAGATTTTATTTAGCTTCTGCTGCTTTGATAGACGATGGTGAGGTGAGACAGACAAGCACAAGCAAGCACATACAAGAGATGGAAAGAAAATACTGATTTACTACCAAAGGAAACACTTAAAAGGTAATTTTCCCCTCACACACAGGCAATTCTCTCTCATATTAATGGGAAATGGACACATTCAACCAACTGTTACACTTAGCTATCCATAAGTTACTTCCCTTATTTAAGGTTTTCTATATTAAGAAATAAAATTTTAAAATTCCTCCCCTTGCTCTAGTTCTGACACTTGTGCTCTTTATTTAGTCCAGCAGTTTTCAAAAAACGGCAATGGAGCTTCTGCTTACTCTTTCGGCACTGGAACCCATTTTTAATGAATAAAACAGAGGAAGTAAATTGTGAACAGTTACTTGCATTAATATATTTGCTACCAGTTTTGTCAATGTTCATTTTGCAGACACCAAATTTCCCCCTATAACACCTCTGTTTCTCCAAAAGCAGCTGGAAATTAATGATGCTATTTTTATTTTCTTATTAATTTGTACGCCATAGCTCTGTAATCAGTGCTGGATCACGCTGCAATTTTGTGTACTTGTTTCAAAATATACTATGAGCACTTGATGACTGGTGTTTAACACGATGTATGAAAGAGTATCTCAAACAAATTAGAGGGAAGAAATACAAATAAAGACACTTTGCTTAAATGAAAGAAAAAAAAAATTAGACATTCAAACAAGAGGTCCCCTGAAACTTGCAAGTTTGTGGCATGTAGAACTCCCTGATTAAAAGACCTGAGCCAGTCAGGAAGTTCACACTATTCAACATGAAATCTGAGTATAAGGAAACCTTTTGCAAAGAGAAAGAACATCTGAAGCCAGATTTACTAATGAAGTGGAGGTGATAATGCTACTTCTTTCCAAATCCACCATCTCCAACCATTGATTTGCAGTACACCATAACGTTTTCTTTGCCTAGCCATATAATCAACTTGGGAAGCAAATGTACTCCAACAAAATGGCATATGTGCCAATAGATGTCTCATCTACCAAATGGCATTTTCACACTTTATGCTCTTCTATCCTATTCTCATTTATGGCAACTCTGTGTATTTCAGTAATGTCTCTATTCCTAGCCCTTCCTGCATTGCTCATCATCAGGTCAGGGACTGCCTATAAGCACAGATCACCGAGTAAAACAGGTGCACGACCCTGGCAGGACTATCAGTACATCAATAATTAAGAATAATGTGAAATCTGCAGCTTTCCTGAGGAATTACAGGCCACCAGCAACTTAAGGCAGCAAATCTGTGAAGGGGTACACATTGCTGCTGCAGATCTGGTTCAGGCTTTTTGTTCAGGAATCCAATTGCACAGTTGTAGCTGCAGGATTGAGCTCTTCAGTAGTTGGCACAAGACACATTCATGTCCCTGTACTCTACCCCTTAGTGAAAAAAAAAAAAAAAATAAAATCAGCATGATGTGGCTCACTGTAGAACTGCTATTGCTCAAAGACCACTTGTGGAAAGCAAATCAAACATGGCCAACCACAAAAATGCCTTTTTCATCAACCTGGCAAAAAAGAGAAACTTCCTCTCAACTTTTACAGACAGATTTTAACGCAGAACATCACAATGTTTCAGCTACACTGACTTTTGTGGAGTTACTTCACACTGAAGAGGCAAAAATAAGATAAGAAATCGAGTTCTCTCTCACTCCTTCCATTCTCTCCCAAGGTTTTCTTTATCCAGCTTCATCTCCAAATCTCTCGTGATGCTGTTCTCTTAAATACTGCTTTGACAACCACAAACTAATGCATTCTCTCACATACACAAACAAAACCTAGGATTATTTGCTTTGTAAAAGAACACAGAAGCTGAAGAGTGAAGACTTACTATTTTACCACAAGAGAGATAATCCTAGCTTTATTGTGGGACATGCCTTACCCCATTCCCACTGCTGGATAAGTCCTGATTGTGTAGGACATGGGTACAAACAAAAAACAAAATAAACAAAAAAAAGGAAAAAAGACAGACAACTTCTGACAAGACATGTATTTTAAAGTCCTTATGTAGCTGGCAGAAAAAACATACTGGGAAAGAACTGAAAGGTACAGGTTCAAAGCCGTCAGCCCAAGAGCAGTAAAGACTGCCCGGCACACTCAGCAGTATGGTGTAGTCACCAACCAATGACCCAGGCAACCAGAGGCCCAGGAGCAGGTTTAAGCTTTCCTCACTTGAATCCTGCCAGGGGCCAGTTCAGCTCTCATCAACAGTACCAAGGAGCAAGCCTTTAACGTGTGCACCTGGCCCTGCCATGGAGAACTCAAGGTTTCAGAAGAACAGGAAGAAGTTCTCCTGCTCCTGAGAGTGTGCATTGCAGAAATCTTCCTGTTGCTACACCTATGTAAGAGGAGAGTAACCCCACAGCCAGGCATGCAGTTAGTGTGGCTTCACAATGTCTCAAAGCAGGCTTCTCAATTTGCTACACGCATATTGCCTTTCAGAAATAAAAAAAATAATTTAAAAAACCCTACAACAATCAAAAAAAAACACCAAACGGGCAGAGGGAAGACGTACCTTCCCACTTCTCCTCAATAAAGGAAGGTGTAGACAGGACTTGTTAAGCTTCTTGTCAAGAGAGCTTCCACTTGAATTAAGTTCCATAGACCCCATGTTGTGCAAGTCCACTGGATTACTTTTATCTTTGCTGAATGAGGCTTTCTGTGACATGAAGGGTCAAAAAAATGCTGTTTCTTATTTTCAGCAATTGCTACATTTTATAAAGTCTCTTACACTGAAACACCCACATAGAAGATTTCTGACAATAAAAATTCCATGCTTCTCAAGCAAGTGATTTTCTTAGTGTAGTCTCATAAAATCCTGTTAACTTTCCTTCCCCTCGCTAAAAAATGAAATTTTGTTGCACTAGCTTTCTTTGTACTCAGATATGCCTGAAGCTAGTTTGTTTTCACATGCTGAATTGTCCATGCTCATAAGGACTTCCTATTACATTATGCATTTGTGTGCTATAAAGGAAAAGGCATGAACACTGGAAAGTGTCAAAACCATGCTTTTCCTCTTTGTTGATTCATCATCTTTTACGTAATAAAATTTATAAATATTGAAAATAATAAAATGCTGCTATCATTGTGAGAATACTACAACTAGTTCTATGCTCGGGCATTAAATAAAGTATGCTTTCCTCCTCAAACACAACTCCTATCTTAAAATCAAAGCCAAACCGTACTCTCAGTAACAAAACACCAGTCATCAGTAAATCTGAAAATCTTACAGAATGAAATATGGTTAGCATATTTAGCATTACTTGAAATACAAGTTCAAAGTAGTAAGTTACCCTATTTTTCACAATACTGCCAGTGTGTCAAAGTAACTGCTTCTGCCAATTCCATGTTTCATAAGAAAGTTGTTTGTGATTCCACATTAGATTATGAATATAAAAAATAATTTAACTGTAAAGAACTATTTCAGATCAACGCATATTTTAAAAATGTCACTAAGAAAACCAATATCTGAATTCATAAAGTTAATACAAGGAAGTTAGCATTAAATAAATAGTCTAATATAGTAAACCATGTAATATACACAGCAGCTTAAATGCCACCTTCAGTGGCAAGAACGCTTAAGTAAGCTCTCTTCGTTCTTTAGACTCTCCTGTCAATAAATGTAATTGAATTGAAAGAAGTCAGTAACTTCACGCTATTCTGAAGGTGGCATGTGGTGTTTTCTGGGTTTTGTTTTCGTTTTTTTGTGGTTTTGGGGGGCTTTTTGTTTGTTTGTTTTTTAAAGTAGCATTATGAATGAAAGTTGAGTATTAGCAAAAGATGCCCACCTGGCACAGATTTCAGTGAGACTACTCACATGTCAAGACAAGCATTTACTTGGAAAGTTTCAGAGCAGCAGCATACACCAAGGCAAAGGACACAAAACTAAGGAGTCAGATGTGGATTTTATTCCTTTCCC
>NW_010123236.1:25890-30762 GCF_000699245.1 Pterocles gutturalis
ACTCTAACCTTCTAAGCAACTGCAGGCAAGCCTACACTCCTTCGCTGCTTTGTATCTCAGGTGCCTAAAACATGGATAAAAATGATTGTTCCTCATTTTGAGATGTGTGATTACAGTAAGGCTTATGTATTTCCCCAGACAGGACATAAGCACATGAATAAGGCAATACCTACAACTGCCAATTAATAATACTCTCTCAATAATGATGATATCGTGTGATTTCTTTTTTTCCCTTTTCCAAGCAATGCAATCTAACAGCAGCCCATCAACCCACTCTTACAGTTAGAGCAATCCTTATGCTGGTTCAGGTCCTACCCCTTCTGAAACTGACAAGACAGCTGTAGTAGACTTTTGTGAAATTCACACATCCACTAGTACCAGGCTCACCACATTGCTCTCAAACAGAAACACTGTATCATTACTGATCCTAAAAAAAATAACTAAACAAAAAAAGGAAGTCCTAATAATCTTTTGACATATAACAGAATGAAAAAACTTCTGTCAACGATACCCAAAGAAAGGGGGGGAAACACGGTAGAAGGAAAAGAAATAAAGCTAATACTACCAAAGTCTAAAAGATGACTTTCCTGTTTCTTCTCAAGAATATTTTGAAATACAGCTATTATTTCAATTCATCTTTATAGACTCCTAAGTAATAAAGAAAATATAAACTATTACGGTTACAGTAAAGTAGAACAGTATCCATACTGCTTTAAAACCAACTTCATTCACTTAGGAAAACCGTCCCGATGTACAGGCACCATATGATTTAATGATACAGGGAAGCATCCTTAGTCTCCACTTGCAGGTGGCAAAGGGACATATGGCTGTGTTTCCAAGAATAAACTCTGACCCTGGAAGCTGCCAGCAGGCCATGGCAGTGCCACTGACTCCATCAACAGCTGCAGTAGGTCACCCCCATGGCAGGACACAGGAAATCCAACTTGGGTCCAAAATTTGAAAGCAGCCTCTGGTTCTGACCACTTCACTTACCAGAGGTCAGAGAGACAGCCCGTAGCACACCCAGAAACTAAAATCAGAGCTTTGTTTCAGTTCTAACTGCAACTTACTGTACCTTCCTCCACCAAGGAGCCACCTTTCAAATAAACAGGGAGGCCTGAACACTTCACGTGCTATGTGCCATCGAAATAAAAGGCAGTGTTTCATCTCCCACGTGCCCAGATTTGACTGCAGGTGTGTTTACAGCTTTCACACCACAGCAGAGCCTTACACACTGCAGGTCTTGTCTACCTCACCTGCACCTTCCTCACAGCTACCTGTGGTGGAAGAGGAGCTCTCCTCTGCTCGCTTGGCCAAAGTTTCCATTCTTCATACCATTCTGCTACCAGCTCTATGCAGAAGACTGCCCTGCCTAACGACATGTCGACTGAGCTTCAGAGATGTAGCGCATCCTCAGCCCACGAGCAGCAGCACCCTGGAGTAACTTTAAGCTCTGAATGCAAGCAATTGTATCAGTGAATTTAGCAAGACTTGTCATCTGCTTAAAGATATTCACATGCTTACAGGATTGTAAGCTATGGAACCACTAATTTACGAACAAAGTGTATTAAGATAATTCTGGATGAAAAGGAAAAATGTTAGCTATGAAATAACTGCATGATTACCTCTGATATTTTATGCAGAAAACTGACATTTAATATCTTTAATTATTCACACAACAGCTACGAAAGAGAAAGGTTTTCTTCCTTGAATGGAAAAATAAACATGGACAAATTCCTCTTGCCATCACTCCTACACTCCTTTCCTAAATAAACCTCCTGCCGAAACCAATGGAAGTTTTGCAGGCAATGGGTTTACAGCAAGCAGCACCCAAAAAACTCAAAAGCATCGAGGGCAAGCTTCTTAAATATTCTGAGTTTACCTCAACACAGAAACCAGTTACGTTTCTGCTAAATTACATGTCTGCTTGAAATGGTTTATCAGTTTGCTGTGCCAAGAGGGACAGTAGAATGCAACGAACTTCTGAGACCACAGGCCAATTTCTGAAGCATTCACAAGGCCTAAGCGGCTCACCCCCTTTTAGCTTGTGACACACCAGCACCCCAGCCAGCACTTGCTAACCAAGACCAGAGCCCAGGCATCTCTCCGGTGTAAGACTGAATTACTAAACTCCATTCATTAACTGTATGATAAAAGAAATCTTCCCTTATGCCCAAATAAAAGCTCCCTAAAACAGATGGAATTTTCCTAGTCATGGACAAATCTAATGAAATCTCTGTTCTCCCCTTAACTAGGTACATTATTTTTATTACCTTTTTTTAAGCTATGAGGAAATGTATTTCTCTGCTTCCTCTAAAGATTCTATTACACCTTTTTCACCAAAAAGCTACCCTATCCTTCTTTTCTTTGTAATTAGTTGATGCCAGTTCAACATCAGGTATGACCTCTCTTTAGCACTATGCACAAAATCGAGGTGTGCTCCTCTTAAAGCAGTGGGCAGATTATGATCACCGCTTCATTTCTAAAATCAAAATTACATGCATCCAAAAGACTTCATCACATAAAGCTAAAACCAGATAATGACTGAAGATGCTACCTGAGGCAAGGTCCCTGAGCTATTCTTCTTCAGTACACTTTACTCCAAATAAAGAAAAAGTCCTTCGCACTTAGAGCACTCTCATCTGACTCTTACCTGAAAACACAGAAAATTAAGTTCAGAAATCAGTGCATTTGTATTCAGCTCTGAAAAACAGTTTGAAGCCTATCTGCAATTTCTTGAATTTCCCAATGCATTTTCACTTTGCAAAAATTGTTGCACAAGTTACCCTACACAGAACGTTATCCTTGTCAGTAATGCCACAAAACTCAAAGCAATATTCTCCTATTCAACTAGTCTGTCATAAAGAATTTCAGTAATTTAATTTGGCGTTTGTACTCTTAGACCTACGCGTACCAACCTCACTGCCCACAAAATCCAAAAAACCTGAAATTTGGGTGTAATTCTACAGGAACTGGAGAACAGGCAGAATATTCCCTTTGAACCATCTCCCCACAGGGGTTATCCCAGACTTAAGACTAGTTTCGTGGTCTTAACATCACACCAGAACAGCTGCTCCCAACAGCCCCTTCGAGTCAGCGTGTTCAGGACCATCACTTATCCTATGTCTGCTATACACTGCCTGGAAAAGGTCAAGAGAATGTTATTAATCATTCGCATTTATGAGTACTAAGCTTACCCCAAATACATGCCTTGTCTTGTTTTTAATTATGTACACAATAGTACCATAAAAAGAAAATAACCTCCCACTTCCCCATTTTGGGCCAAATGCAGTTCAGTGCCACCACGGGTGACTGTATGAAAAGTGCTCCAAACGCCACACATTTTACGACATCTAGGAATGTGATCCCACAAATTTAGAACCTCTTCTTTAAACTACCACTTCTACTTCAGCTTAAAAGATGTCAAACCCTCCAAAAGGTGTCAAAACTTCCGAGCATACAAATAAAAGAAAAAGGTTGTATACCTGAAAGCTTAGGAATACTAGTAAACTAGTCACTAAGATTCATCTTTCAATTGATAGGTACCTGCATTAATCAATGCCAAAAAAAAAACCCCAAAACAAAACAGTAACACAAAAAGAGCAAAAAGAGCATGGATGGAATTCTAATTAGTTCTCAGTTTACATGTTAAAACTGAACCGAATCCTGCTGCAGTAGTATTACAGTTCCACTAAACTTGTCACCGATTCTTGACCTCCAGAGATTTCTAATTACCTACTCTGTTTATATTTTCATGTTTTTCCTACCGCTGAATTTTAAAAGGACTTCACATTAAGTTTCCAACCTGTGTATCGCGCTTCGCATAGTCTAATGCTACTTTGGTTTAAAACTTTTGCCCTAAGTCAATCAGCTGATTATCTTTATAAAACAAGGTTTAAGAAAAAAACAGGAAAAAAGAAAAGAAGTTAAGAGAGATCGGCATATGTACAACTTTTTGATTCTCAGGTTATTCAGACCCACCCGTACTTACAAACTTTGTAATCTATCAGTTGTCATAAGCACCTGGAGAAGACATGTTTTCTGAGGCACTAAAGCCTGAACAAGCATCTTCCACGTAAAAAGCAGCAGCATGAGGACCTCTATCTTATCAACAACAACCGAGTTCCTTTTCCATGTGTGCAGTTTACATACTTACCCAGGAAGGCAAATGGAAACTACAGACAGACGAAGATGAAGCTGTCTCAAAGCCTTTGTCATGTGATAGTGACCTATAAAGTATCAAATAAAGGCACATCATCAGCACACCAAGATTTTACAATATTGCAACTCACCACAACACCAACAAGAGAGATCCCAAAACTTGAAACTTGCTTCCTTCTCAACCCCACCCCCCGATAAGTTGTCACTTAAACAAGATGACAGTCACAGGAAACCTTTAGGAGCAAACAAAAGATGCATCATGTCTTTGCAGAGCATTAGGACTGGGCAAATGGAGCAAATCATCCCAGTGTGCATCAGCAGAGTGGGTTATCTTTCCTCTGTCTCTCGTACACACAGATGCCCGTTTATGCGCGCACACAGACATATATACGTACACATCGGGATGCACCATGTAATTATTTACATGCACACGCAGAGAAACACGCACGCATTATCAAAATAAAAGGCAGAAAGTTGACCACCATCTGCAAGGAGGCATACATAACAATAACCCCCAGGAACTTACACATGTGAGCGATCAATCCCCGTGCGTGGGTAAGCCAAACAACGCAAAAATTAACAACAAGACTAAGCCGCCAGACTGCAGGTACGAGATCCACCCGCGGAGACAGACAGACAGACAGACAGAGGGACGGACAGAACGCTGCAACACAGTTTCAGGTAATGCCCGTTCGTTCCCCCTCCCCCCGG
>NW_010123237.1:0-10367 GCF_000699245.1 Pterocles gutturalis
CAGCTAGCAAGCAGCTATGCCTCTTTGCTTGTCTGCTGCCTTGGCAGCAGAACAAAACATTATTCTCTTATCAGCTCCTCTGAGAGTAAATCCAAAACACAGCCTCTTGCTAGCTATTTATGAAGAAGAAGAAGGAAAAAAAAAACTAACAGAGTTAACTTTAAACAGTCTGTGCTTAAACCACGACAACACTCTTAAAGAATAGGTTGCAGAAGGGAAAGACAAAAAGGTCAGTGGTGGTTTTTTTTTTGTTTTTGTTTTTTTTCTTAAACCTGGCTTTCAGGACAGTTACAGGAATTTCATCTGCAAGTGAGTATTTTTCAAAGATGGACATGTGAAAGGATTTTAATGGTAGTCCAGGACAGAACTGGTCAGAATAAGTGTAAACTTTACAGAGAAGTTTCTAGATGTTTGTTGTACAGATGTCTGTGCCTATGCTGGTCATCTTGACTTTATAATCAATGGAGAGAAACAGGCACTTTGGGGATAGGAAAGATCTTATTTTGAGCTACCACTATAGGACAAAATTAATCATCCTGTAGAAACGAACCAGTTTCTTTTATCTGTGGAGTCTAGACAACTAGCTCACACAAAGTTGTCCATAATAAATGTTAACTATTTAGTAGGTGGGCCATACCATAACTTTGCCACAACTGCACATTATTACAGTAAGATATCCAGTAAAAAGATGCAGTTCTAGTTGATAACACAACCAATTATCTCAAAAACAAGAAATGGAATTAAAACAAAGGGAAGTCTTATTCACTCAAATCAATAGGAAAAGAAGGGAAGATTGTCAAAAAGAAAACCAAACCAAGCAAACAAAACTTTTCAAGGAGAACAAAAAAAGAAAAAAAGAGTGTGGAGATGAAGATCCAAATTTTAAAAGTCTAGAACTACTTGAGCCCTTCTTCACACAAAATTGAGTTACTATATTATGACCATGATTATCACATACTATTAAGGAGTTATTAAGAATTTGCTTTGAAACAGTAATGCAGTTTTGTTTTTTATCAGGAAAGTACTTCATAAGTCGCTGCATACATTACAAAAGATGGAGCCTCAGGGAAGTTATTTAAGAAAATTAATAGGCTAGTTTAGAACATTACAGCTTATTGTTTGAACTACTAAATATTACAATGGTTCTTATTAATTATTTTGCTAAAATACAGGCTTGCTTATTTATCTGGACATACCAAAAGTGGTAGCTGTAAAGCACAACTTGAGGCCAATATTATAAAAGAAAGCATTTTCTTTTCTATAAAAAATTACATGGTTGCGGCTTTAGAATATGCAGGCAACTTCTGCTCCAAGATTTATATCCTTTAGGCAAATTAGTGAATCATAATTTGGTTCTTGTTTGCTTAGCTAATGTCATTTCAAATTTTAAAAAATATATAATTTCTAATTGTTCTACTTTAATTTTGTAGCTTAAAGAGCTTAGTGGTCATTTAGTAATAGCCTTTAAAAATATCAGAGTAACAGTAGTTGATATGCACAAATTGCAAAAGTTTAAAAAAGGAATGTTTAACAGCACAAATGGCTCCTGTCATCTCTCATTCAAGCTGTTCCCAAGTCCATATGTGACCACTGATTAGGAAAATATAATTGATTTTTCTTGTATCTGTGTTTTTTAACATTGTTTCAGGTAATTTTTGTATTTGGTTACAAAGGAATTTTAACACTGATTTCAGTGGGTGTGGGATTGAGTCCTTCTGAAAAGCATCTCTAAAGACCATATGGGTACTCTTGTTTTGGTCTGTTCAAATAGAGTCACCAGACAGTTATAATGAAAAGGCTTGCTTATTTCTTGTACTCTTTGCAGTTTCACAAGGGAAATTGATTTTAATAAATTAAGAGCTAATTCTTAACTGCAAAAATATAATGGAATATAACGTTTGCAATAACAAAATAACAATAACAATAACAATAACAACAACAATAACCAAATAATTAGTCTCAAAAATAATAATCTGGTACTGGAATTTTTACTAAATGTGTCATTACGTCATGTCCAAGCGATCTCGTGTGTGCTAGAACAGCATTTTGCATCTTTCTTACAGTCAGCACTGCAAAAGGCATTCTAAACCCAGCCTGGGGCTCATATATTTAGCCTTTTAATGCAACAAAAATTTAGTTACTTGAAGTGTGAATATCTCCTCCTTAACACAATACTAGAAGCAGTAGGAAGACTTTGTATGTTCTGGCACAGAAGAAGATATATATTCTATGCCCACTGACAAAACCAGAAAGTGCTCTAAGTATGAGTGGCTCCTTATGAGAACATTTAAATACGTTATCTGAATTCAGTTATAGCCAGTTGGCAGAGAAGGAAACATTACAGAACAGTAATGATTTATGATAACATGGGATTGTATGTTCAAAGCTGTAAGTCAATTAACAGAAAATACTGAAGTTCTGGGTATGTAATGGGTTTGTGTGGCAAGGTTTGGGGTGGTGGAGCTGCAGGAGTGGCTTCTGTGAGAAGATACCAGAAACTTCACTTGTGTTTGATAGAGCCAGTTCCAGCCGGCACCAAGGTGGAACTGCCACTGGCCAAGGCAGAACCCATCAGCAAAAACATATTTAAGAAGTCGAAAAACTGCTATGCGACAGTAGCTGGAAGAGAGGAGTGAGAATTTGTAAGAGCAACAGCCCTGCAGACACCAAGGTCAGTAAGGAAGGAGGGGGAAGAGATGCTCCAGGTGCCAAAGCAGAGGTTCTCCTGCAGCCCATGGTGAAGGCCATGGTGAGACACGTTGTCCTTCTGCAGCCCATGGACGTGCACAGTGGAGCAGATCTCCACCAGCAGCCTGTGGAGAACCTGACACTGAAGCAGGTGGATAGGTCCAAAAGAGTCTGTGACCCTGTAGGGAGCCTGTTCTGGAGCAAGGGCCTGGCAGGACCTGTGACCCCCACGGGGGACCCACGCTGGGAGCAGTCCATTCCTGAGGGACTGCACCCTGTGGAAAGGATCCACACTGGAACATTTTGTAAAGAACTGCAGCCCGTGGGAGGGACATAGTTTGGAGAAATTATGGTGTACTGTCTCTCGTGGGTGGGATTCCACGCTGGAAGAGGGGAAGAATGTGAGGATTCATCCCCCTGATAAGGAAGGAATGGCAGAAACAACAACATATATGTGAGCCACTATGAGTGGCATTCCCCCTCCTCCTGCCACTCAGGAAGACGAGATAAAAAAGTCAAGTTGGACCTGAGAAGAAGGGAAGAGTGGGGGGAAGGTGTTTTAAGATTTAGGGGTTTTATTTCTTAACCTGCTCTGATTTGATTGGTAATAAAAAAATTTCCTCAAGTCAAGTCTGTTTTGCCCTTGACAACAATTAGTGTGTGATCTCTTCTTGTTCTTATCTTGACCTATGAGCCTTTTATGATATTTTTTCTCCCCTGTCCTGCTGCAGAGGGGAAGTGACAGAGAGGCTTAGTGAGTACCCATCATCCAGCCAAGGTCAACCCACCACATAACCATAGCTAAACTAACTACAGAGACTGCATGACTGGTTAGGTTGAAGCAAATGCATTGAGGTATGCATCACATCATAAAAACATATCTGATACAGTATCATCTTTTGTTTATTCTTTACGTATACATGCTTCTTAGACAATAAGAGGTTTTTTGGGTGGATTTTTGTTTGGGGTTTTTTTGTTTGTTCCATATAGATTACTGAAAAAAAACCATTATTCACTCTTACTTCCTGCAATCCCTTTGGTTTATTTGTTGTGGTTTTTTTAAGAGAACAACTTTCCTTTAGAGTACGGATCTGCACACTGCTAAAAAGTATTTTAGAAAAAGTACTGAGACCAATACAGAATTATTAGTCTCACATGTCAACTGTCCTTTTTTTCAATGTTTTATAAGCAAATATTCACAACATTTCAGGACAGTTTCTTTCTCAGTATTCCTACTGGGAGCTGAATCTTTGCTTATGATGGTTCAGAAAATTAATATCTTGGGACAACCCACTCTTTTACCAAAGCTCAGGTTTTGTACAGAACTAAGCTGTATAGAATCAAACTGCTTTTCCAGTGAAGCTGAAGTAGTTACTTCATTTTATACATCCCAAAATAAAAACCCAGCTAGAATGACCTTTGTAAAAGTCTATTTAATAAATCTATTCTGTTAAAGTGAATAGGTGACAGACTACAATTTTAAAGTAATTTCATAGGAAGAGCCCTACACAACTGTGTCACTACTATTTCTTTCCTTAATATTTCTTCTTTCATGTTTTAGATTTTTTTCCCTTGTTTTCTTCTGTTTTTACTAAAAAAAACCCAATTCTTAATTGAACACACATTTTTCCTTTCATCTTATTGGTAGCGCACCATTGAACTTAATATCTGACCTTACTGATTTTATGTTCACAATTACATTCTATTTTTTTTTTTTTGTCTTTTAAGTGATGGTTAATTGAAGACTGCTTTTAATCAACATACAGTTACTCATAATACAGCTTTTTTTAGTTCTTCCTGCTTCCATAGTACGTTGAGAAGTAGTATCAACTGGAGAGTCTCCTAGGTAGGTAAATGGGCAGTGGTCATTTTGTGACCTGCAGCGTAATGGACTCTGCTAAAAATGAGTTATAAGCGATCCTGCGCTTAAGGTTGCAGTTATATCCTTATAATTTGTGATCTGAATGATTGCTCTTGGATTTTCATTCTGAAAGAAGTGATGTCAGTAGGTACAGACCCACAGCTTCCACAGCTTGCAAAAGAAACTATAGGAAACTGCTTCATCTCGTCTAGCCTGCAATGACAAACCCTATCATACCTCTTAATTAACTTTTGTGGTACAACTTCATTAGTTCTACAAATGCCTAGTATTTCTCCCTTCACTTTTGACTCCTCCTAATTTGACATATATATTTTTTCCTCATGAGTATAACAATTCTCCTTTTTTCTCTCTCCTGACATTAGTTCTACAAAAGTTTATTGACAATTTGCAGACAATCACAGTGGACCTCAACAAAGTACAGTTTGCATTCAGAACTTGGTCTCCAAGACATTTGGAAGTGTCTGAAAATGTGAAAGCATAATTTCTTATTTATTAGAGAATAAATATTATTTATTATTAAATATTAGAGAATAAATGCAGACATGACAATCAAAAAGAGTGTAGGAAATGAAAATTGCATAAAATTGGGTTACTGTCAAACTAATATTTATAATTATTGATTGACTATCACGTTGACACTTGGAACTTAAACCAACAGGTAAGGTTAGTGCAACTAGAACCTACTTCTTTGGCAAAAATGTTTTGAAATCCCCCCTTTGTGTCCGCCCTATCCTGCAAAATCCACACCATAAATCCATGCTCCCTGATAGGGCTACCTGGTCTTGCTCTAGTAGAACATCTGATTCATTCTGCATAAAGATAGCCATCGTGATTCATTCCAGTTCATCCCTTTTCCAGGATTATATTGACATGTACTTATTTCCAGTAAGATTTAGAATTTCTGAACCAGAAGAACTCAAAGACAGAAAAGTACCAGAACTGGGAATTTATTTTTTCTGAAAAGACATGTCAGATTTCCTCAGCAATTTGAATTTTTGTATCTCTTCTGTATCTGTTGCTTGTTTGTCAGTAGTAAGCTGCCTTGCTAGCCTATGCTTACTGTAGTCTTATCTCACTTTCTTTTTTTTTTTTTGGGGGGGGGGGGGATGTTAAAAAAAACCCCACAATAAACAGCAAAAATGCATCAGATGAAAAACTGTCTAGAAACATTTTAGTCAAAATGCATATTAGTCCTGGCAACAAAATTTATGATCCTTTACAGGCATTGTGGTGCTTCCTCTTCAGGGGAAAGAAGGCATTTCTTTGTCTCTTGAACTTCTGAATTCTGGAACTCCCCATTTGTAGTTATAGATAAAACACAGAAACAGTTCTAGTAGGTCTGGTTTTCCATTGTTTTGTTCTGTTTTGTTTTTTAACTATATGAGTTTTAGTTGTTTAGTATAGGGGGAAAATAATCACAAGGAAGATTCTGCAAAGTCAGTATTTGAATAATGATTTTTGGGGGCAATATTGGAATATTATGGAAATTGCAGAATGCAGTGAAGACCCAGGCTTTGATTTTATCTCAAAAGGATGCTACAAGCTAATTTGTTACATAAATCTCAGCATGACAATACCATTTTATGGACACTGCCTGTGGGTAATGCTCCAGTATGAGAGAACATCTATTTGTCTTGATGTTCCTGTGTTTTCCTCTCTTGCTATGTTTTGCAGGCTGCTGGAAGTGACATGCTGCAGAGAAATGTCGATGTAGTGGTGCATGATTAAATATTGCTAACAAATTCTCACGACCTAGAACACAGGTGATGATGATTTTTATGTTTACTAATTGTGGAATAGGTTTTTTGTGCTCAGCAGTTCACATGGTGTAGAAGGTTTACTCATCCAGTCTGAATGGGGTCCAATTTTCCATTTCTTCTGACTTAGGCAACTACCAAAGGATTTTGTCAGAGAACACCTGGGCACAGCCAAGGGAAGATTGTTGTTTGTCTGAAAATTTTGAGAGCAGAAAGAGCTCTTTAACGTGTCTAGATATCATTTTGCTTATAATTAATAACAACAATAATGGACAAGACAGGAGGACACGAGAAATAAGATAAACACAATCAAGGATGAGATAAAGCTGAAGAGTACTACATTCAAACAAAAGAAAAACAGCAGAAGTTACCACTAGGAGAGAAGTAAAATAGAAGAGACAATTCAGAACAAAAAGGAAGTTTAAAGGTCTTAAACCTTATGCGTATAGACATCAGCTAGGCTTCCTGGGATAACAATATCTAGAAAAATAAAAAGCAAAATTATAACTTGAGTAATTCTAAAAGATATGAAGCATATACTTTCCCTGTGGAAAAATATCCTGCCTTTTTTGCCTTCTTTTCTTTTGAGCAAATACTTTGAACCTCTTGTGTAAAGACTTCTGAGAAGATCAGCTCTATTAATTCTTGACATAAGTTATTGCTCTTTTAGGCTTTTTCCCTGATGTGTTAACATTCTTTTTCACTTCGTTCCCTTGGCAGACCTTTGTGCTAAGAAGTTTGTCCCTGAAGTTGTTACATTCCTCTGCTGCTTGGTATACAACTGTCTTAAGACAACTGGATAGTTGCATACCACTAGAAATAAATAGTAAATACTCACTCTGGGCAACAATGGGTTTTAGGTAACTGATACAAAATTTTTCCCTTTGGACCTTAAGAGTCACTTAAACCTACATAGTGAAGTTGAAAAATGTGATCTCAAGAACCTGTGGGATTAAATTAAGTTTTTCCAGGACAATTTTAATTGTTTTCTGTTGAACCCTTTAAACTATCAGAATATATACCTTTCTCTGGAAATGACACCTCCTTTAAATGACTGAGGGATGGTTTCACCACAATAGGAACTCATTATCCTTGTGAATGGGAAAAGAGCTATTTTCTCATTTCCCTCAGCCTGTCCTCATAGGGGATGTGCTCCAGCTCTCCGACCATCTTCGTGGCTCTCCTCTGGACTCTCTCCAACAGGTCCAGGTCTTTTTTTGTGTTGGGGGCCCCACAGCTGGATGCAGTACCCCAGATGGAGTCTCAGAAGAGCAGAGTAGAGGGGGAATATATTACACTTAAAATCCTAGAGTAAAATGGCTGGTAATAAAAAGGAAAAAAAAAATCACCACAACAATGAAATCACTGAAAATAAAATGTATTAAATTTCAGTTTTTGATCTGAATTCAGCCTTCATCAGGAAATTTTTTGCATGACCCAGTTAAGTCTAATCTAAACATACATCTCAAACCAATGGTAGCTTCAACTTTTTCTGCTCTTTATGTATATCTTGCTTTGTTGTTCTCCTTCCCTATTTTTCTTTTCAGATAAGTGTATGTTCTGGGAACAAGGTATTGATATATTTTAAGACCTGAATGAGTCAGAACAGTTTGAAGACAAAGAATAGAAGACAATATTGTATATTCTTTTTTCCATCATGCATTTATATATTCTTTTTTTTATTCTTAAGAACATACTAAAAGATACAGAAGAACGTTTGTACGCTCAAATCATAGCCACAGCCAAAACTGAAATATTTTTGACTAGACCTTTTTTTAAAGCACACAGCTTAGAAGGAGATATTGATCTGAACAATAATAAAACATATATACAACATTAGAGCATCTTGCCTCAATAATCTTTGTACTGACAACCAGAAAGAAAAGAGAGAAAAGTCTACACAATGCAAGACACCTAAGATTCTTCGCGGCATACACCAACAATCAACAAGTCTTTTTTAGATGTAGCTACATAGAAGATGTAAACTAGGAAAATAATTAGTTATGTTTACAGAACTAAAAAAATTATCTTTAAAGTTACAGCAAAAATATTATTGAGACTTACTTAATACTTTATTTCATATTAGCTGAACTGCAAAAAAATACTCAGTCTTACTCCACAGGAGGAAAAAAGTATTTTATTTTACTGCAGGTTACTGCTGGGTAAAATGGTACACACAGGCAATTACCAAGGACTAGCTGGTCCACAATAATTTGCTACCGAGATGTTCATATGTCAAAACAAGTGGTCTGAGGAAAAACATTGGTTTGCTTATTAAACCCAAATGAATTGTCTGTCCCAGTGTTAGGCCTGTAGAAATAAAGTTCATTAGCCCTTAAAGGATTTTTGTGGTTAGAATTCAGCTCAGCATAAAGCAGCCTCACGACTAAGAATTTTTCTGAAGAGTTGTATATCCACTCAGCGGAGCGCTTCACTAGGCTTTTGATTTGAAGCAATTTATATAATGGCAAATTAGAGGAGGGAAACTAGTTTACTGTGGTTTTCAAATGTATTGCAGTGGATCATAAATACAGTGCTATCAGTACTTTGTACTAAGGCAAATGTATGTCTAATTCTAATTATGTACTTTATCTTTTATACACTGCCCTGTGATTATGTACAAACTAAACTTAAAAAGCAAGGCTCACTTGAAAGTACCGAATCAATTCCAGTATAAGGATGTACAACTTCTGTAAATTTAATTCAGTAATGTTCTTCTTTGACCCAACATTTAATAGCAGCCAAAAGAAATACGCTCATTAGACTTGCCACCTGAATCTGGAACCCAAAGGAATCATTAATAGATATTTACATTTGATATTGATATGTACATGATCAGCTATTTTTAAGAAATTATTTCTGAGTTTACCTGAAGTGGAAAGCACATGCCTTGTTGTAATTTCTTAACAGTTCTGTACTGTCTTCTTATTATACCTATCTATTCACTCTAACTATAAATCAGAACTGCTAGGTTTTTCTGGATGATCTTTGGAGCGTGTTACATACAAACATTTTGTCTGTGAAAAAAGGAAATGCAATTGATTCAAAATATGGAAAACATCTGATCTGTTATTTCAATTGGCCACAATGACATGTCAACATACTTACCTATTCTGAATTTGAACATCCAGTCTCCAATAGTGGACATTTTGACAGAGATCTGTACAAAACAAAGAAAACTGTACCTTAGCATATGCTCAAAGTGTGTAGGGATATATAAAGAGGGACTAGAACTATTACTAAAACACAGATTCACAGGTACTTTGTTTTGCACAAAAGTGGAATAAAACAGCTCCTTACGGCAAACATTTATCCAGTGAGTAACTGTTACTTAAGAACAGCATTTTATTTTCCTTCAGTTTCAATCAATTTTTTATTATTATGTCCCCATTTCCACCATTGTCCAGCTCTGTTCTTTCATATTACAAGGCCTATTTTCCACAATAGAAACATTTTTCAATTACTTTAAAAAAAATTCTTCAGTTTCTCACATCAGTTTTTGATAAGCTCAAGCCTTTAAGTAATGTAAATCCAGCTCACATTTATTTCAGTGTCTTATAAAAAGGATTCAATCATATTAAATTGCTATGGCCACTGAATTTTTAGGGTATTACAAAATACTGTAAAGAAAATATACATGCTGTATTCAAGAACATAATGGAAACAATAAAACCACTGCAAAAATCCAACCAATCTACTCTTTGAATAAACAATCAAGAAAAAAGCTAACAGAATGGGGAAAAATCCATTGCCACAAACTGTCTTAAGTTTTTGACACATATACTACAAGTTATTAGATTACACTGTCATTGGATAGCCTGAGACATCAGTACCACCAAATTCCTTGTATTCACAATGTACTTGTATAATCACCATTACACCCATGAAGATAATGGATTTTTGTTTTAATTCTTTAGTTCTGGAAATGGAGTCAAAGTTATTTTAGTGGAACCCAGCATTTCAGACAAAATATTCTGTTTGGGATTACATAATAGCTGGATACATTTAAATAGTATATTATTTTTTGAAATAAAACATTA
>NW_010123237.1:10381-12299 GCF_000699245.1 Pterocles gutturalis
TTATTTTTTAATTGATGTTTCAGCAGAAATTATTGGAATAATGTAACTTAATAAATATATAGAGAATTTAAAACAGAGATTGTTGGTAAAAAAATATTTTGCCTTAATAATTCTGCTTACAAAATAAATATTTTGTTAAGATGCACACCAGTTCATCATGAATGAATTTAATCCTGCATTTTAAAAACAGGTAAATGCTCTGAAATTTCATTAAACTCTTTTCTGGAGTATATTTAAGTTTCAAATAGACACAAATAAATATAATGTCTTGGACTTTTTCCTTTCATTTGTAATCCGAAACATCAGCCTATTGTCTACAGAAATCTCCAAGGACTGCAGTTTGGGCTAATGAAGCAATCTGCACATGGAAACACTGAAAGCTTCGTTTCAGCTAAATGTTTATCTTTTGACTATTTTGAAATTATCCTTGTTATCTGCCTCCTCATTGGAAAGCTGTCACTCAACAGCTGATTCCTCAAGCATGTTGACAGATGTCTACTTTGAAATATCTGCTGGATGGCCAATGCATCACGAGATGTAAAATTATGTTTTCATCTGGAGAGAAGCACTAAGCTGTTAAACTATCTGTGAACACTGGCTGCCTAGTGACCTTTACATAGAAACAGTGCTTCCACCCATAAACATTTTAAGGTCATGGGATTTATTTCAGTTCTTCACAAAGGCTGACATTTTGCAGAAGCCAGGAGCAACTTTGTACTGAATTTTGTTACCTAGGAAATATCTCCCTTTGGTATCCATTAGTAAGGGTCAAACTAATTCAGACTGTAAAACCATTAAACCTGATAAAGTTTCAGAGCAAAAGGATTTCTAGTGCTGCAGACGGTGGAGTTGTACCAAGAATATTTTTTCCCTCGTTTGTTATATATCTATTCATGAGAATTTATATCCCGAATACTTTGATAATAAAATTTCCTCAATAATACAACAGCACACAGAAAACTAACAGCTCGTTCTCCTCTCGCTGTTGGTTTGGTCTTCTGCTACTGGGGCAGTATCATGCTTCCCTTGTGAGAAAATTGGTCAGAATCAAAGTAGATGCTACAGAAGGGCTTGCATGTTGCCATGTCCCTACAGTTCAGCAGCAATCCTTCCCCACAAAACTCTTCCCCAGCTGCAGCTAGTGTAAATTTCTTCCAACTTGTGTACCTGCTGTTATGGGAACATTGTTGTTTCCTGATGCATTCAGATTTGCATCCTGATGGATTAGAGTATTCAGAATTCACCTTTATTTTTTTATGACACACATGGAACCTTTGTTTAAAGATCCCATGCTCAGCTAAAAAACTGTGAGTTGAGTACATGCATAATCCAAAAGCAAATGTGGCTGGAAAAAAAGTGTATAAAACTTTTTAAAGTGCATAGAACTTGGGGTTTTTTTTTCACATACCCCTGGCTATTCAAAAAACAATGCACCAGCTATTATTGGTGGAAGTTAACGTTGGAATTACAACCCAAGAGAAGTAGGGAAAAAAGCCAATATTTTGATTTGTCAAAATCAAAATAAAGATTGAAACATTGTGGTGGGTTAGCCCTTGGCTCGGGGCCAAGCCACACACACCCGCTCACACAGTTCCCGCCCCCACACAATGACAGGGGAGAGAATTAAAGGGGTAAATGGAAAAGATTCTGACCGGGCAGGACCAGCCCGATTGGCAGATCCTCTAGTGTTGACTAGCCAAGTGACTTTTGCTAAATGTGTATCCCAGTTTTTGGGGTAAAGGCAAAAAGGACTCGTGGGTTGAGATAAGGACAATTTAATAGCTAAACTACAAAACTAAACTACAATAATATTGAAAATAATACTATATACAAATATACAAATGAGTGATACACAGTGACACTGCTCCCCCCACCCGACAACCAAAGGCCCAGCTTGCTCCGGGTCAGCGATTCCAGC
>NW_010123238.1:0-41350 GCF_000699245.1 Pterocles gutturalis
CTCCTTATTTGTGAGAGTAAGATCTAGCATTACTCCTCTCCTAGTCGGCTCGTCCACCATTTGCATCAGGAAGTTATCACCAATGCACTGGAGAAACCTCCTGGACTGCGGATGGCTGGCTGAGTAGGCCTTCCAGCAGCTATCAGGGTAGTTAAAATCTCCCATAATAACCAGGGCCTATAATTGTGAGGCTGCTACCAGCTGCCTGTAGAAGACCTCATCTACTTCCTTGTCCTGATCCAGTGGCCTGTAATAGACACCCACGACAGTGTCACCCATGCCAGCCTGTCTCTTAATTCTCACCCACAAACACTCAACTCGCTCGTCACCCACCCCTGGACAGTACTCAATACATTGTAGTTGTTCTTTCACGTAAAGAGCAACAAATGCATATCTGAGCTTTGTGATTCCTGGTCACAGAATATGATGGACAGCAAATACATAATTGGATTTATTGAAATGCAGATGTAATCTTCAGGCAGTTCTATAAATGGAAGAGAAGGCCTACTGGAGGAGATAGCACTCTCTTGACCTTTTACTAAACTTTTATCTATATGGTGTGAGTGGTCACTGTCAGATAGGAGACTGGGCTAAATTGATACCTGGGCAGACATGGAGGACTGTTTTTCTCTACGTTAATTTTTACCTTGGCAGCGTGGCCAAGGTAAAAGCCAAAGCAATGTGTAGCCGCTGATGCCAAGAGATCTGGAATGGGCACTGACACAATGGTAGCTGGACACTTGACTGCCTCTCAGGGTGTTCCTTTGGTGGTCAGGGAAACCCCTTACCCTACTCCAAACCCCATCCTCTGGATAGCAGGAGCAGGTTTGACTCATGTGATATGGTCATAAGAACAGGTTTGGCTTATTGTCCTGTTCCAGCTATGATGATCAAGCACAGAACTGCTCCATAGGTACCCTCGGACAGCACCAGTCATGTGGTTGCATGCTCTGTTGTCCTTTTTTTTACATCTCTTGACCCCCCCTTTCACTGCTGTTCTACTTCTCTTTCTCTACCCTTGTCTCCTCCCAAATAAACATCCATCCTTAACTATTTTTTCCTTATTTGTCCCAACTGTACTACAACTGTACCCAAATTCAGTATTTCTGACAGCATTACCTAGGTAATCTCATCTTTATGTGGTGTTGTTGGTACAGAGCTTGTAGTCACCAAAAGGTCCCTAATCTTTCCCTCTATAAGCACCTGTGCAGCTTGACTGTCTCTCCTTTTGATCTGTGAAATCCAGCTGACCACTGTGACACTAACTCTAATGTGTCAGCATGTCACTGGGTTGTTTGTTATGTTCAACAGTTTCATATCCAGTAGATTTCCATGCCTAAGCCAGTTAGCTCATCCTCATTCCAGGGAAAAGTAAATGGCTTGGTAATTTACCTGCAATCCTAACAGAGCTCATTGCCATTTTTTCCCTAAAACAGTTTATCAAAATGCTGCTTAAAAGAGTAAGTAGGTGATATTTACTCTATATATGATTGTTAATTTAATTGATCCCAGCACCTTTCCTATTTAATTATAATTATTAAAGTGGTAAGAACAGCATTTCATTTTATGAATGTGTCTTAATGAAGGTCCGATTGCAAATTTCTTTCATGGTGGAAAGGTTGTGTTTAATTCCAGTCAGTGGAATTATATGCTCACCAGTACAAGCAGCTCAGAATTGAGCATCCATGCACATCTGCTTTCTCCATTAGTTTATGAGTGTTGACTTATTGAATGTCAGTGGAGAAAATGTTAATGGCAAATAAATGTGAAAATCACATAAATTAATATTCATGTATGCTTTATTTTATATTTGCATATGTGAATATTCATTCTGTGACCATTTCCCCTTAGTTTCTCCCCTCAACTGAGCAAGAAGAACTGATATAAAAAATTGTGTGAGAGATACTTGATGAAAATATTCTGCTATATACTTCATTCTAGCTCTTTGATAGAAGATCTTAAACAATATAAAAGTTTACATAGGTCTAAAGGGAAGCAGTAAAAGAGGGAGCTTACTAATTACCTGTAAAAACTTCTGGCTCAAGAGCAGCAAAGGGCTGAAGACTGAAAGTCCAGCTGGGCAAGAATATAAGCATCACATAAGCCTGCCCTGTTCCCTTCTCCCAAGGGTATCCTACTGCCCACACTTAGAAGCTGAGTACCGGCCCAGGCTGATCTTTGGTCTAAGACAGGGTACTACTTGTAGTATTTGTGTGGTTCAGAAATAGTCTTCCTCCCTGAATATAAGCTTCTTTTTGTTGTTGTTCAAATAGTCTTTGAAATTCCCATTTAGGATGGCATCTAGAGAAAGGATGTTCACCTAGATAAACTGTCAGGTGGTTGGGGTTTTTTTTTTTTTTTCCCCTCAACATTAATAATTGTGATCATTCAAACATGGGACAAGAAATGCAGCACACAACTTACCTGGGCAATCACCACAAACAAGAGAGCTTGATTTCTGGAAAAGTTACTTTCCATGGAGAAAAAGCCCTAAGGTTTTTGAAGACATTGAGAACAAATTTGAAAAACAAACCACCAGAAAAAATTGTGATCTCATTTTTGTCAGGGGAAAAAAAAAAAAAGGAAAAATGATCAGATATCTTGTTTGGAAAATACTCACTTCTCAATCAAGAATCAAAATTAAATGACACAGACAAAATGAAAGATGCAACAATCTGAAGTCTATTGTTGAAAGCCTTACAATACCTTTCAATCCTCTAAATATCTGTGAGGCTCTTATTCATCAGTGTAACTTCTCTTTCTCAGATTTCTATTCATTTTTACTGATACTATATTTGAAACCCAAAAGCAACTACAGCTTACCATACTTTTTGATTAAGAGTATAACTTCTGTCACAATTTAATTCTACCATATTACCATTTTAAATTAATCTTATTAAAGCTCTCGATATGCTTTTGCTTCTGTGGTGGGTTAACCTTGGCTGGATACCAGATGCCCACCAGGTCCCTCCATCACTCCACCTTCAGCAAAATAAAGGGGGAGAATAAGATGAAAAACTTGTGTATTGAGATAAAAGCAGTTCAATTAAAGCAAAGGCCAAGGCTATGCACAGGAACAAAAGGTAAACAAAGATGTTATTCTCTACTTCCCTTCAGTAACCAATGTCTGGCCGCTTCCTGGAAAAGCAGAGCTTCAGTATGTGCAGCAGCTGCTCCCAGAGACAAACACAGTAACAAATACCCCCCTTCTCCTGCCTGCCCTTGGCTTTTATGGCTGAGCTGATGTCACATGGTATGCAGCCAATCCGGGTCAGCTGTCCCGGCTCCGCCCCCTCCCAAGCTGTGTTATAAACACCCTGCTGGCTGCCAGGGTAGCACTCAGCACTGTGAGGGCTGCTGTGGGGATAGTGGCTCTATCTCAGCTAGGCCCAATACAGCTTCACAAGATATGATCTTATTTTGAGCAGCTCACCTGCCAATGCAATTCAAGGGGTCAGCTTCAGATGAACACTGTTATTAAAATAAGCAAGATGAGAGCTGTTCATGTTTGTATCTACGCAGATGGCATCTGCAAGATAAGGATTTTTTTTTTTCTTTGTGAGCAAATGGGTAGTTGGCCTTCTTTAAACCTTGCTTTCAGGGCAGTGTTTCAAGACTATCAAGTTTAGCTATGCTCCTCAGAGAACAAGCTATCAAGAGCCAAATTCCATGAAGGAAGTCTACTGTATTTTCCTGTCATTTCTTATTCAAGAAACATCCAGCACTTGACATCTCTTATGTGTATTAGATGTTTTTAGATGTTTCATTTTAATTAAGTTGTGGTCTGGACACTAATATTAATAGTGTAGATCTGTTTTATGTTCTGCAATAGTTCAGATTAAATTCTTTTAATGCTCTCTGAATACCTTAAAACCTAGTACAGGTCTTCCATCTTTGTTAACATTTTGCATCCTGTTTAGCACATACAGCAAACCAAAATAGAGTAATTAAGACTTGCAGAAGTAATGATTAGCACTCCCTCTGACAGCATCCAATAATGAATGTCTAGCAAGACACGGATCTATTTGAGCAGGTCCAGAGGAGGGCCATGAAAATGATCGGGGGTGGCAACACCTCACCTATGAGGACAGGGTGAGAGAGTTGGGGTTGTTCAGCCTGAAGAAGAAAAGGCTACAGGAAGATGTTCTAGCAGCCTTCCAGTACTTAAAGGGGGACTACAAGAAAGACGGGAACAGACTTTTTAGCAGGGCCTGTTGTGATAGGACAAGGGGTAATGGTTTTAAACTAAAGGAAGGTAGGTTCAGACTAGATATAAGGATGAAGTTGTTCATGGTGAGTGTGATGAAACACTGGAACCGCTTGCCTAAAAAGGTGCTGGATGACCCATCCCTGGAAATATTCAAGGTGAGGGTGGATGGGGCTCTGAGCAACCTGATCTAGTTGAAGATGTCCCTGCCCATTGCAGGGGGGTTGAAAAGCCATTTTATGAGTCTATGAATATAGGAATACAGGAATTTATGGATATTTTCTTAAACTGCAATATTTTGTGGTTCAAATTTACACCTACTGAAGATAATGTTTTTGGGTTTAATAATCCTGAATTATCTTTCTTCTGACAATTTATCTAATTCCTTTCTGATGACATGTAATCTTTTGGTAGTCAAGCATCATGTCAAAAAGAATTTCGCTAGTTAAACATCATCCTGTGAAGAAGTGCCTCCTCTTGCTTATGTTGAAACTGCTACTTAGTTTAATTTGTTCACTTTCTCAAGTTGAAACTTCATACTCTGTTTACCTATTGAGTGCTATTCATGATTGTGTAGATTTCTATCACACTTGATTTTCATGCTACAGAGTCCTAGCCCATCTAGCTTTTCCTCCAGTGGAAGCTAACTCTGGAATTAACCTCACCAGATCAGGGGAATGCTAATATCCAGATGGTGGCTTATGTATGTGTAATTTTCAGGCACTTCCAGTTCTTCTTGTGAATTACGTTCTTCCTTTTCTCTCCCTATGCAATGACATTTCTATGTTCTTGTTATGGCCTGCTGCTTCTGCTTCATATGCAGCTTGACACAGTCTAAAATTCTGAGTTTTGAGGACCCTGTAAGCTGATTCATTCTGGCTAACAGTCTACCATTAACAGGATTAGATAGATTATGACTGCCAGTGGCATTCTCAAGACTAATAAAAGTTACATTTGTGTATCAAACAGAGGTTTTAGGGATCCTTAAACAGTTTCATCTCTTTCTTCTCTTTAAAGAAAGCAGTCATTGGATGGAGCAAGCCCAAAGGAACAATATGATGCTCAGAGTACACAATTCTGCATCCTTTCAGATGCATTTTCACTCTGCAGAAATGAAACCAGTCTCTTCCTGTATTTTTAAACCCAGGTCACTCCAAAACAAATCCCATTGATTAATCTGTCATGGCTTGATTTACAGAGTTGCCATTATCCTAACTTGCCTGGAAATTGTCCCTCTGTTTCATTGTGAAAGAATACTTACCTCTTACTGTCTCAGACTTTTTTTAAAACTGTGTGCATCTGTCAAACAAGAGGGAAAAATGAAGGCTGAGTCCATCTGTCAGGTGGTGATGCTAAATTAACTTTCTATATAAAAGTAGAGGTTTTCTTCCCCAGTAAAGAGTAGTTGCTCTGAAATTTCAGACAAAATATCAAATTTATTTTCCTTTCCATGTAATGCTGGGACTAGTAGCTATTTGATATTTTTATCTTTTATTTTAGTTTTTCTTCTGTTGTTTTATTATTTTTAAGGTGCCCATGTGGTTTTCAAAACCTGTGAGCAGACATACGGTACTTCAGAAGCCTAGCACCGAGTTCTGGGAGAGCAATTCATGATGTGCTAAACTAAGCATCAATGCTCTAGATACATCGCATGCAGGACAGTAAAGCTCTGACATGCAGCTCATCTGAATTGGCAAAAAGCATCTGAGACTCTCTTTCCAGCAGAGCTTAAGTATCACCCTAGAGCAGAGGTTACATTCCTCTAGGACCAAGATTCAGTCTGACAGAGTCCTGGAACCAATTCCAGACCTTCTGCCATCTCAATACATCCTTAACTCTTGCCCACCCCCTTCTTTGGCATCCCCTTACCTAGCTGCCTACAGAGACACCATTTTAAAACTCAAATGATCATGTCACTGGAGACACTTTCACTTCTCTGACACATCAAAATATTTTTCTTTACTCTTTGCCACAGGCCCTGGAGCACCATCACATTCCTGTCCTCTCTACCCTCCTCTCCCCACCTCCCCAGCCTGGCTCTTTTTCTGTGTTACCTTGTATCCTCTTGTCTTTCCCCAACTCCACAGATGCCTCTGAAAATGTCTCCACTACTTTTGCTTGGTTGTAGAAAGTTTGTATTACCAGTTACTTACAAAGTATTTGAAAAAATAGTTGTGTTTTCATTAATTAAAGGCTGTTAAATAACCTAAATTATGCCATAGAAAATATGGCAGCAAAGAACATTTTTGAAAGTACTAGGCTGTTGTCACTGATGGAGAGCCATCCCTTTAGTCCAAATGAAAAGGACATAGCAAAGGTGTCTGGAATCACAGCTCTCTGTCTTTTCAATTAGTTGGTACTTCTACTATTAAATAAGCTAATAAAGTCCTTCAGGAAGGAACAGGAAGGAATGAAGACATGGGGTGGTTTTTTTTTGTTTGTTTGTTTGTTTGTTTGTTTTTTTGTAATTATGGTATCTGCAGTCCCAAGACTTGCCAGCAGTTACAGAGAAAAAGAAAGAGACTGTGTCTACTAAATGTCATGCCTTCACTGTGTGAGCAACCCATAATGACACCAAGGGTATTTAAGTTTAGACCAGAACTCCCTATTAGATGGAAGATGGTAATACCTTTTAACAGTACCGCAGTGCAGAAGACTCGGTCAGCACCAAAATCATGTGAGACATTTCTCCCTACAGTAGTATTCCGGTGATTACACATAGCTATTTTTAAAGAAAATGTAGGACAATGTAATGGATTTCCCTTCTATGTTCCTAAAAACCTTCCTGTTAAACAGTTTCTCAATATCTTCACTATCTAACCTGAGGCATGAGGAGATTATTATATTAATTAAGACAGCATTATGATTAATAGTTCTTTCTGACAGTCAAAGGGAGATAACACAGCCAAACAGTTCCAGATATCCAGCAAGACTTCACATTGGACTGGCAAGCAGACCTAATTCTTGATTTTCCTCAGATGCTGTTAATGTTCCATTGTGATGCTCACCTGATCATCTCAGCCCTCAGACACAGGCATTCTGGTGTATTTCTTACTCTCTTCATTTGTCCCAGTCTCAGCTGCCAGTGTGCAGGTGTGTGCCTTTCACTGCTTGGCTGTGACCTTCAGTACTATCAGTTCTGTATATTGTTTCCACAAGTATTTAATCTTCAGGGTGGAAGAGACTGTAGCTTTGCTGTCTGATCACATTATCATTGCAATCTGTACTGTAAGTGCTTTAACCCATCACGAACTCTTTGGAGTCACTAGATCATAGGAGTAACAGGCCAAAAGCATTGTTCAAATCTCCTATAAACCAGTGACTGTGCAGGACAGTATTTCCTACCTGTTCTATTTAATTTCTCAGCTTTGAAAGAGCCAGAAAACTTCTGCTGTTTGATGTAGCCATACTGCATATCATTGGTTGTACCATCTGAACAGTTTTTCAGTCATTTCACTGGGCTGGGAGTATCCATGACTGATATTCTTGTTCTAAAATAATTCAAAGTCAAGTATTTGTCTGCTTGCAGAAGGACAACACTCAATACCTATTTTGGAATGTCATGTGTTGAAGACAGAGCACTCCACGTAGCAATGGCAGAGTGGACTGACATGTTAGTAAGAGACTAAAGTTTGGGAAAGTGGAAAAACAAAATCCTTAAATGGATGTTTATGTGCCAAAGTAAAAACAAAAACAAAACCAACCAACCAAAAAAACCCCCAACCAAACAGACAAAAAAAAACCTTTCATCAATTTTGTGTAGTTGGACAGATAAGGACCTTTTGAGACCATGCAGACATTGTTCTATATGCTGCATCACACTAGAACAGCACATCTTCCCATCTCTAGATTTGTTTTTCTGGTAGTTTTATGCGTTTTATGTAAAAAGTATTTATTGCTGTCAAGAAATGACCAGACTTCAACACATTTTATTATAAAGTCATAGTAGGTTTCATAGCTGAATAAGGTTTATGTCAGGGTTTCTCAACATGGTCATCTTATACCTTTATTTGTAGAACAGATCTGAAATAAATACAGGGATTGACTCAATTACATAGACTACTTTTTCGGAAGGAATTTTATTATCTGATTCCTCTGTTACGTTGGATTATTTTATTTGCAGTTAAAGTTTCTGGATTATGTGAGATTTCTAATCTATTTCTGCAAATGAAATATCTAAAATAGCAGCTAAATGTCCTTCCAAGATGTTTTAAGATTATCATCTACATTATGTGTGATCTAACACATAGAAGTATTTATGAAATATCTTTGCGGCAAACGCAAGTTCTAGTAGACTCTTCTCAATTTGCCCACAATTTTCTTTTCTCTCTGTCAGAACATAAAAGACATAGAAATCAAAGCTTCCACTTGGAGAAAGGCTCCTAAATCATATTTGAGCTTGTTTGGGTGAATGGTGAGTGGCTTAGTAGAAACATTAAATGTGAGTACTGGGCAGTGTCAGAGTGTTGTCTTCATTTTAAGAAGTACATTTATAGTTTTTTTCGTTACTGTTGCAATGTTGTGGTCTCACAAAACAATTATTTTAGAGGAGCTGTTTCACCTGAGCAGTACTGTACAGACAGTTCTCAAGGATCTTCTATGCATTTCTGAGGGGGTTTTCACATCAGCTACAACTTCAATATGTTCTTAAATGGCTTGATGTATATATGTGTCCCATGTATTTGAATGCTTTTGTCATGGATGGGATCTTCTGAGAATGAACTTGGTATATCATCCTTGTGTTCTTGTCACCATTTTCCTCAGTATCTGCGTTCGGCTGTGGCTGACACTGCCATTATCACATCATCATGTGGCTGTTCAAAGTATCTGCAAGCATTTCTTTACTCTTTTGTTAAACCTTTCCTTACATCAATTTATTGCAAGAGGTAAGTGGATAATCTTGTAGCTACTGTTTGGTGTTTGAAATTGCTCAGTTCAGCTGATTGATTGTGTAATCTGGCTTGCCAGGACCTGTCCTTGTTCTCAGTAAAAATGTTTTTATCAGCTTGTTGGTGCTGTATATCAACTAGTGTGCAGACGGGATGATGCTACCTCAGAATAAACCCGATATTCTCTTGTGAATGCTTGTTAATACAGAATTTCTTAGCTGTCATTTTTCTTCCTAATTTTGATGAAACTGTTAACCTATGTGTTTGACTTTGTGATGTTTTTGTAACACCTTTTTTGTGAATTCTAATTGGAGTTCATTCACCACTTTCTTTTAGGCTGCTTTGAGCAGGAGCACTAAACATGAGCATGCTATTCTTGGTATTTTCAAGCTTGGCACTTATTTTCCCCCTTCAGATTGTCACAGATTTTATCTGCTCTTCTCCTAGGTGTGGATGAGAAAAGGACCTGATTTTGATCTAACACAATACTTTTCTTGGTTTGCAGTAGTTTTAAAGTATTAGCATTTCATTCTAGGTTGAATATTTTCAGTTGATTTCTAATAAAATGAGTTAATACTTCCAGGACTTCCTTGCCCACTGTGTGCAATAAAAAAGATACTTGTAGGTCCTCTTCTCTGTCATCTTCCCCCAAGGCATTCACACAGATGTGGAAGCCTTGTTTCTATTATTTCCAATCCTCAGCAAGTTCACTGAGATAAAGATAAGAATGTTTTCTAGGTACCCTTCATTTTTCTTCTGAGTTTCATATAGTGACAGTTTCAAATAAAACAGCAAATCCTTGCTTTGAGTGGGCTATGGTCATTTCTGACAACATCTTGTGCTGCCCTTTTTATATATCAGGAAGCCAGATTGTGACCAAGGATATAAAATTTGAAGTCGAGCTCACTCTATTAGACTCAAAGTACAATAGATTAATCAGACACACCTAGTCCAAGATCCCTCTGGTAATTAGATGTAATTAATTTTAAACAGAATTTGAAGAGATGCAACTTCTGTAATTCTGAGTTGTCCCTTAATGTCAAGCCTAGGAGGCTTATCTCTAAAGTTGCCTTTGGTGAGTAAGAAGTTCGTGACCTTTTATATAGAATATAGTTAAAATACTCTTTTCATTATCTTCACTATCAACATAATGTTCTAAAGATCTCTGTGAATGTCTTTAGTGATAAACCCTACAGTATGCGAGGCTTCGTGACTTTGATAAGTACGGCTTGTTGTTAAAGAACATGTTTTGCCATTGGGCAGCTATTCTACAAAAGTCTACCAACATACACAGTTATTTTTGATTATATTTGTGCAGGTTTAAAATAATCTAAAAAGCAAACCAACAGGCAAATGAAAGCCAAGAAACCATCTCTAAAATCTAGAAAATCAAACAGCCTCTGAATCTGCCTTTAAGGATGGTATTTGGGATATCATGACACTCAATTTAGTTCTCTCTTCTTTTTTCCACCAGTCACAAAAAAAGAGCAATGTCGGGAGAAAACCCCCACTCAATTTAAGGTATAAAAGTGACAAATTATTTAACAAAAACAATACCTCTATTGTTGCTTTGATATATATCTATATCTCCATCTTCTGATTTCTTTCTGACACTAGCCTTTGGTCTCCAATGCATTTTAGAGTACAAAACGCTTACTATACATTTTAGTATATATGTTGGAGAAAAGTGTTAGCTACTTTAGCTTTTACTTAGTCTTCTGCACAGTAGCTTCTCTGAGGAACCTCTTACAGTTTATTTCCAGTAAATCATTGTTCCTGTTGTTGTGATGCCGTTTTTACTGTAAAGGTTGGTTTTGGGGGGATTTCTTTAAGGCACAATTTCCTTAAAGATGATCCATGATCATTTAAAACAATAGGTCATTAACTCAGCATATTTTTTGCCTGCTGCAGTCTCTGCTGAGCATGCTTTTATTTCTCATTTGAGTCTTGAGTTAGGTGTACATAAAATAAAAGAGGTCTTGCCCTCTATCACTGTGAGCCTTTTCAAAACATCCCATCCTTCCCTGAAGTTCTCAAACCTCCTCTTGCATGTTTCCTTAATAAAAGTTAATGTTTTAGGGATTTCCAAAATTATTTCTTTTGCATGCTACCACCTAAAATAGAAGCAGGTCTTCCGAGAACAGGGAGTCACTAGTAGAGAAAACAAGTAAGGGATTGCTTTCCTAAATATCATATATAAAGTACCACATGATTTTGTTGTACAGTGGTGCTATTCCATTTTTTTTTAAAATGGGTTATAAAATCAGGTTAACATATGAACATGAGAGCAGCATGCTGGTTCAGACCAAAGATCTAATGGAGCTAAGTAAGTCTCCAGGAAGTGGAGACCTGAGGAAGAATAAGAGGACGACAAACATATATGGTAATAGTCCCTAAAACACTCCAAGTATTCTCAACTGCATAGGATTCCTGAGTCTCTTGTGGTTTCTTTTGGTGGCCTCCCATGAATGTTTCTTCTAAGAAATCTGGTCATCCTTTTAACTTGCAGAAATCATTTACATGCACAAAATCCTTTGGCAAGGAGTACTACAGTTTTACCTGTTGGTTCAGGAACTACTCCTTACCTAGCAGAGAACATTTGGGTAACAAGAAAATTGCGTATTGAATTGATTTTTTTTTTTTTTAATTAATGCTGTCCAGCACTTAGCTGATGCTTTCATAGAGTGGTTTATAATAACCCCAAAGTTTTGGTTCTGAGTGCTCTTGGTCATCTGAGAGCCTCTCATTTTGTATGTGAGTTTAGGATTGCTTTTCCCTGTGTGCATCAATTTACACCTACCTACACTGAATTTCATCTGTCTTTTGTATATCCAGTTACTCAGTTTGTAAAATGCTGCACAATCTGCCATCATCCTTAGCACCTTGAATTACTTTGCATCATCAGAAGCATAGTCACTTCTTCAATGTCCTTACTGGACTATTTATGAAGATGCTGAGTAGCATAACACTCTACTACTGATCTCCCTGCACCACAGGAATTAACGTTTCAGTCCTTTCTATTTCTGATCTCTTAACCATTTATTCGTTACATTTGTCCATGTAAGGATCCCCTCTACTGATGTGATGGCTGCTTATTTTCCTTAGAGTCTGCAGTGAATGTCGTTGTGAAAAGTATTTTGGAAATCTACAGAGGCTATACTAAGTCACTGCTATCTCTGTGATTGTTGTCATTGTCAAAGAGTATCAGTATGTTTCTGGGGCAGAGCTTCTCTTCACAGAAGTCATTTTCATAAACGTATTTACAGAGACATTCAGTAATTTATGCTTTCCTATGCTCTTTGCTGATTTACTTGATATGGAAGTTTTTTTATGTTTTTTTTTTTTTGTGTGTGTGGTTTTTTTTTTTTTTTTTTTTTTTAGATCAATATAATGACTGCTATCCTCTAGCCTTCATATATTGAGCTTTAAGTGAGAGGCTGCATGCTACGTTTAGTAATTAACCTATTTTATCATTGAGTTCAATTGAACTCTTAGGTGAATGCCACCTAGTTGAGTTGCTGACCTTCATTTTGTCTCTTTGTGTATAACCACATTAGTTCAGCTTCAGGTACAGCCTGCCCCGAGTCCCTCCATCCACAAACCTGTCAAAAGATTCCAGATGGGAACCTTCTCTGTTCCTGTTACAGTGGACATCAGTTAAAGTAATATATTCAGTTTCTGCAAAATAATTTTGTCTTGAGTGCTCCTTTTTATCTCAATGTGTTGTATACGTCAGTATAGAATCTTTATTTCATGCTTTGTTCCCAAAGGATTGCAAGAAGGGTATGAAAGGAGATTGGTTCATTTTGCTAGCTGACTTCAGAACTATTTTTGTTTGGACTGCTTATCTATTACAATAATTATGAGACTTTATAATCTGTAAGCTGTTAATGTGATTTTTTTTTGTTGTTGTGGCTTTTCTTCATAATCGTATGACATCTACTTACTTTTAGCAAATTCTGAGGTTTCAAGTAATCAGAATGTTCCAGGAGATTTTGACTATTGCAAATATGATGAAATTTACAATAAATTCACATGGAGAAGCAACAAGGATAAAATGATAAAGTGATTCTTGAATACACTTATGTTGTTTTATACTTCAATGTACCTCAAAATCTTTTTAATGTCTCTTACTTAGGTTACATTATGCTGTTTTCAGATTAATCAATCTGAAGTATTCCAACCTATTTTAAGAAACTACAGACTAAGAATTTCTGAGAAAGATAACTGATATCACATTCATTATTTATCTTGATCCTCAAGTGCATATAGCTATGATTTTTGTCTGTAAAAATTTATATGTATATCCATTTGCTATGCTGAGTCTCCCACCTTTTATCACTTTCCCCCTGGCTACTTGTCATTAGCCTTCTGCTGGACATGACTGCCCACAGCAGGGCTTATGAAAGATATCATGTGTGTATCCCTCATTAGTTTTAGTGCAAAACCTGCCGCATTAGTTGACACTGCCATTGCAGATGGCATGAGCTAGCAGGAGTGACTTTGCCTTGAAAGAGAACAGGAGCTCCACACATACATTCTTCCTCACAGGCTGCAGAGGAGCAGCTGGGATAATAGTGTTTTCAAACATTTTCTCTACAGACATCTATCAGCAACATAATATAGTTATTGAGAAGTTGTGACCCACACTTAGCATACAATTCATGTTCATGTTCATAACTTTAAGCCTGGCTGTCCTTAGATTGGTGTTATCTACTGCTGAGAAGTCAAGAATTTTTTGACTATAGCATGTTTGCGATCCTCTTCCTTCTTATCAATTCAGATGCAATATGTTTATGGACCATCTCCCATCATCTCAGATAAATCAACCTACATAAATACCCTGTCTTGGCTTAGGGCTTTGTTGCCTTTGATTTTATACACAGTTCTAGGGTAATCATATTCAACAGCATAACACTAGCTTCCATTCTGAGTAATAATATAGCACTTTATATTTCAATAAAATTAGTTTTTTCTAAATCACTGCAATGATATCTAAGTATTCATAGCTATAAAGAAAGATGAAGTCTAGCTTCTCCAAATCATATATTTAAAATGGCATATGTAAATGAAAGGTTCAAGGTCAACTGCTAATCATTGCTGCTAGCCCAAAGTTTGGATAGAATTCCCTGCCATTTCTAGGCCATATTGCTTTCAGAGCTTGAAAAGAGGGTGGCTGTTCTTGGCTAACTGGCAGGGCAGAGCAAGTTATTATGATTTTGGCCATTTGTCATTGGCTCACAGCTTCCAATAAGAGTGCCATCACTACATTTGAAATTTCCATTCCTTCCAAGCTGTCTCATGTATGATTTACATTCCACTGTGGGTGTCATTTTATTCTTCTCTGTCTTAAGGGTTTTTTTGTGTGTGTGTGACAGCTGCAATGGGTACCATCCTAAGTACAAAGCAGAGCACCTCTTCACCACCCATCTAGTAAGATTTTTTTTCACCTGTTACTTGTGTCCCTTCCATTGTTTCACTGTATTACTCATCAAATGTCCATGTCTATTTTTTATTTTGTGACCAAATTCTGATTCTATTCCTGACATTCATTTTGTGATTAAGTGATTGGGATTTAAGTTGATGAAAGAGGCAATCACAGGTTCAACTGACATTGCTCCATGTCAGCCATGATCTTCCCTCTCAAGTCAGCAAAGTGATTTTATCACAGTAGTGATTTCTGAATATCTAGGCTAATATAACTTCTCTGAAAGCAAACTACGTGTGTTCTAAAACATGGTTCAGAGTGCAGTTTAAACTGGCTGGTCTCTAATCATTATTAAAGAGCAAAGTAAACAAAAAGGTTGTTTTAAAATAAAGTAGATAGAAATTATATAGTTAGTTCATACATTCACACTTAAATGGTGTCAGGCTGACCCTCAGGTGGTACATGAGGGTATAGCTGTAAAGAAGGCAGTGAAGCAGTGTACCTAGCCCCTGCTTAAGATCTGTTACTCTGTTTTACTTCTTAAAACATTCAAAGAACAAAGGGGAGAAGACACAGCACAGATATTTATAGAATAGTCATAGCTAAAGCAGAAAAAGATCTCACAGATTTCTCCTGAATTTGTACCACATTGTATCATGTTACTATGGCAGGGTTCAATACAGACATTGTTCTTAGTGGGAGCAACTCATCAGGTTTCCATGAAAACTACTTATAATAAAAATCCAGGAAAATGGTTTTGAAAACCGCATATATTTATTTTGAGCATTTCTTTTTTTGAATCAAGCCACGGTTCAGAAATAAAATCTCACATCTAACCAAGAATGTAGCTCTTAACATTTCTTCATGTTTACTTGAATGGTGCACGAATAAAAAAAATCCATCTTCTGAAATGATTCAGATTTTATCAGAGACCTTTGCTTTCTACCTGTTAGAGTGTATGCAGAATTATCTTCAGACTGATAGCATTCCAGTTACCTAAATGCAATTTGTGCACATGTATACATTAGAGAAAATTAAATACCATATGGTGCTGAGCCAGTCACAATTTGTACTGCTTGAAAATAGCACACTTTTGAAGCCTGATGGCAAATTTTATGGGTTTTCTCTCTGGCTAATTTATGAAAAAATAGCTCTTAACCATTTATCGATAGCAGCACTGCCTAAGCTGCAGTTGTAAAAATTCACTGCAGGAGCTATTTCTAAGTAAATGACTGTCTATAAAACAGAAGATCTATGAAAAAAGATTTTTCTTCTTAAAATACGTACAACATTTTTTTTCATTTCCTGGTCTCTCTGGTGACACTGTGTTTTTGCTGCTCACAAACATCTCAAAGGAGGTAAATTGAGCTGTTCCTACTAGCTCTCAGACTTGCTAATGTCACTGTGCATCAGAGGGATTCACAGTGAAGTAACTCATTTCCTGGCACAATTTCAGGGTGGTGTTTGTGCCTTCTACTGGTGAGTCGATGCAGCTGGGTGGTGTTAGCGAGAGGCTTCTTTTACATTGATGGTAAAATATCAGGCAATAATGAAGAAGAATTATCATGAATGTCTGGGTAAAAAGTGTCCTTGGCCATTTGTATAAACTTCTGGAGTAATGTTTAGTGCTTAGCATGAGCAAGAACTTTTTGTTTGCTGTGTGTGAAAGCTGTAAACTACTGAAGCAGTAAATAGAGCATTTAATCTCTACATTTTTGTGGTACATCCATGCCCCATCTGAGACTGGAGGCTCCTCAAGTGAGATACTGGTACATCTGATAAGAAAACCTGGAGAGATATTCTGTATCTCCTGAGACAAGCACAAGGCTCTTACAGCTTAGTGGCATTTCTTCCTGATCTGAGTCAGCTATTCCAGGTCTTTGTGTAGGTAAGGGAGGAAGAAAGCAAGTATTGTTATCCTTAATTAATACATAGGGAAAGCAGTGCGCTGATTAATTGGTTACCTTATCCATGAGCACAAGGTTGGTAACTGAGTCCCAGGTTTCTTGAGTCACAGCTTGTTAACAGCAGGGCCATCCAAAAAGCAAACAGGCCAAAAATTCAGCAACTGCTTCAGAAGGTGGAGGAAATGGACTTCGATGCCCTTTTAAAGATCGTGAGTTTTTTCCCTCTCCTTATCTCTAGTGTTGATTAGATCTTCTCTCATTTCTCAGTCATACGCCACTGTTCATCAATGAAAGATTGTCTGTGCTTTGTGTTATAAATGCTGTTTGTTTTTTCCTTGCTTATCTTTATATGAAGAACATGGACTATACAGAAAAGCCTGTTCTAAAAATGAGTTGCCATTGTTTCAATATTTCTCAGCTCTAAAAGCATATACATCTGTCTGTCTACTTAGAAACTTTCCTTTTGCTTTTTCATGGAGTCTGTTCGACTTTGCATCATTTGCATGAAAAATAAAATTGGTAATGGCAGAAGTACTGTATATTGCAGCCATAAATCAGAAGTGTTCCATATTTTGTTTTACGGACCATTCTAATTAAATCATTGTATAAATTAATTAAAAATAGAAGAAGTGGTCAACAAATACAAGGACTTCCACTGTAAGCAAAACATCTAATTATTTTACTGACACTTTCTATTTAAGTCATATTTTGCTTACAAAAATGTTGTTCATCAGTTTGATGGAATAATTACACAGAACAATGTTTAAGACAACATTAGGGAGGCTACGTTAAATAGGATCCATGTTTTCTGAGTAAAAAAATATATTAAAATACATTCCTTGAACCTACATATTTATGCAGTTGGATGTTATTGTTCTACCACATGTATCTTGCTGCCATTTGGGTCTAGGAAATGTTCCCTTGCTACCTGTTTTAAGGGACAGATTGAAGCTCTACTTTTTCATATAGCTCTTGTCTGGACTCTTTTGAGTCCCCTTAAAGCTTACAGTGCCTTGGAATGTTTATATGACAAAGGTACTTTGGAAATGGGGTGCTGCAGGGTTCTCATTGTAAGTCTGCCAGGGCCAGATTTAACTGAATGCCTTGGCACCTCTCAAGACACATGGATGATGTAAAGTATAAAAAAATTCTTAGCTTTGTAAAAGGTGTCTGACCAAAGGTCAGGTTATCTGAAAACACTTTTTTTGCCATTATGATGCAGACCAAGAGCTGGAATCACTGAAGAAACACTACATGCCTGCATCAGCAGGAGCCTGTACCTGCCTGTGAGTTTCTTATAGCTCTCAGCTGTGATGGAACCTAAATTCTCCAGGTACATCACTTTCCACTCTTATAGATTCTGATGTACATAAAGACCTGCATTCTTATGTGATTATGATATTTTATAGCTTAACAAAGATGTTCAGTTTAGTATTCAGCTCACAACTGAGGTTCATCAGCCTTTCTGGTCAGGGACAAGATGTTTTGCCACTTAACTCACCTGAGGAGCTGGATAAAAAGCCTGAGCATATGTTCTTTCTCCCCTGAAATGCAAAAAGTGTAAACAAACAAAGGAGAGAATGAGGATGCATGTTCATAAACTGTATATGGGTATCAACTGTAGCAAGACTGGGGACCAGATCTTCTTTATTCCCTTTTATTTTCCTCTTTGCTGGTGAATTTCATAGTGAATTAGTTACCAGATCATTCTCATCTACTTTCTTTCTTTATTGTTCCCATTTCTAAAAGATGGTCTGGGAGTTTTACCTGGTAGAAAATCTTTTATTTTCTTCCTCACTGGACATTGCCCCAAGAGGTGGGAGACAGAGAATGTCAAACGAGAAATTGACACCTCTGTAGCTTCCTGAGATTGCTACTCTGTGAGCTACTATAGAAATTAACTGTATTGTTAATACAGTCTGACTTGGGTGTTCAAGTGCATCAAATTAAACCTAAAAGAACCAGGATCCAGTGAGTCAGTCACAGCTGTGCCTCTGAGTGCTAATGCCATCTCATATGGCATGGATCTGGGCAGGGCAATTCAGAGAGTTCTCTTTAGAGACTCTTCAAAGACACATTTCCCGTATCTTTTTACCTATCCAAATACAGCAAGAATAAAAGTCCACAAATAGTATTAACATAAGAGAGAACTGCAATTATTTATGTTTGTCTATTAAGTAAACAAAATAATAAACCATTGTGCATTTTATCTGAAGCACTAAATCCACCAGTCTCGGATCATATTTCTGTCATCTGCATGACACCTACAAACTCGTCTCTAGAATTTGTTCCACTGCACTTGTGTTACGTGTGTATGGCATGATATGGTGTACCATAATCACCATATCTCATGCTTTTATTTAATCTTCCAGTCATTCTTTTGCCCAGCAATGGCATTATTTTCTGGCAGTGGCAATAAATACTGTGTGGCCATTTTTCTAATAATGCTATCTATCTATATAGACATTTAAAAAAAAGTCTAGGGCTAGAATTTTATTCTCTGTTTGAAGTATATCTTAATACACTAATACTTATAATTTGTTAGTACCTATTATACATAAAACACTCTTTTTGGATTTTGAACAAACTGCTGTTATAAGAACAGTTATAGCACTTCTCATTTTGTTTAGTCTTGTGTACTAGGCTATCTGACATATAAAATGTCATCTTCGCACCACACAAAAATATTTGGTATTGGCTGTCTGTCCAAGAATTTCTGCCGCTGTGCTAGTGAGAAACTATTTTTCTTATACGTGTATATAAATTTTTTTAGTAAATTAATAAGGGAAAATATCCACGTTTTACTCTTACAGTGACAACAAGAGTACCTGGTGTTATTTCTTTTACTCATTCTATAATTTCCTACTAACAGTGAGCTTATCCTGCTTCTCTTTCATCTTAGAGCAAGGGGAACTTACTAATGGACATAAATTTAAAGGCAGTTCATCTCTTTCATTTCTGTTCTGTGCACTCTTGTTACACGCCGAGTCATGGAGGTGTGCAAGGAAAAATTCACCTTATCTATGGAGCTAAGGATTTATTCTTACTTCAGTTAATATTTTAACAGTCTAATAGTCTAAATTGTCTAACACAGAAAAGTCTTACTCATTTAAATTGTCATGCCAAAAAAAAATCCCCACCCCAACCCCCAAAACTTTCTCGGTATTTACCTTTTCCCCTGGTGCTGTGCTTGTCCTTTCAGTGTCCCCTTAGGTCTTAAGGCTGAGACTTCCAGCTTTGCTCAAGAAGAATTGCAGGTGCTGGTGGGTTTTTAATGAGCTGTCAGTGTCTGGAGGTCTCTGTTAAGAGAAGGGTGACATTAATGGTGGAGTTGTCTTCCTCCTCAGTCCTGGGACCTGCTTGTGTGTGTTTTCATATGTTTCCTCACCCTTGGCTGCTGCCTTCTGGCTGCTCCCAGCTGAGTGTGAGCGTGTCCCCACAGACTCCCCAGGCTCAGCCCCCTCCAGAGGCTCTTGTTTGTTGGGCAGAGACCCCCTGGGTTTGCCAGGCCCTTCCCACAGGGGCACTGGCAGAGCTCAAGCTCAGGCAGGGGAGGCAGCAGGCACTTGTCCACAAGGCAGGTACTAAAACCTGAAGCCCAGCTCATCTCCGGCCAAGGTGAGCCCAGGCCAGCCCTGAAATCTGTGCTCTCAGTTCACTGCAGAGCCCATGGCCCTTTGCTAGGAATGGCAAAAAACTTATTTAACCAGCAACACTGGAAGCTCCAACCCCAGAGCTATTTTTAGATTTTTCCTTTGTTGTGTTTCTCTTCTGCTGTCACATGTTTTCATTATCTTGAAGTGACCAAGGTCTCAACAAAAATGGGTAATATAGTGTGTAATAGGATGAGGAAATATTTTCTTCAGTTTTTAATTTATATGTCTTGTTAGTCTACATACTAATCTCTCATAAAGGAAAAAGCATTACTGGAGTGACCTATTACTTTTCCTTATTTATGCTGTGTTGTCAGTAACTTTCTGAATGCTAACAGAAGAGTTTTAGGAAGTTCTGCCTGGATTCTTTTCAAATCAGTCAGTCATTGTTGATATTTCATTCAGTTTTGTTGCAGCTCTCTATCCTGATCCTGTAAAGAATTGTTCTAACAGTGCTTCTGCACCTGATTTATCTCTGCTGTGCTCTCTGCCAACTCTGACAAAGCCTTGCAAGGTGATGTGGCCCATTCTGGGGTTTTTTTATATCTTCTGCCTAATTGTTTTGGCCTATGTGTTTTACCACAGTGTCTGTGACTTCATTGGTACTTGGCTGAGTTCATGCTTTGCCAGACTTTGGTTTTCCAGTAGTGTCCCTGACTTTTTGGTTTCAAATGAAAATTTCAGTTTAGTATTTTGTTGCGTTTATTCAACAAATTCCTATCTACAAAACTTTTCTCATGTAAGCGAACATGCAAGACTGGCTCTTTAGCTTTTTGTTAGTCCTGGATTTTTTTGTTGTTCTAGCCATTCTGTGCATTCTGGTTAAAACAAACAAACAAAATCAATGTTTTTTACCTAGACTTATTTGAATAATTACATCTCCAGACGTTTAGTCACAAATAATAGCTGTAATTACTTTTGTCCATCCTCCTTTGGCTTGTGTGTTTAATTTCAGAGTGAGAGTTGGGAGGACAGCAAAGTCCTTTTCCCTGAGGCCCTGTGTCTGTCTGGAAGGGCTGGTGAGATGGTGACTAGACAACGCCCCTTGAACGGTAGCTTTACTCCTGGAAGTGAAAGGCAGACACACCGTTCTTCAGTCTCAGTGGTTTTATAATGGTGTAACTGTATTTCCCACAGGCAGATATAGTTGCAGTAGCGAGCTGGAGAGCTCTGTAGTGTACAGTGGAGAAATGTCATGTTGTCTGGAAGGGGAGCGGAGGATGACAGGTTAGGGAAAGAAACTAGAAGCATGGCATCCTTTTGAAATATTAAACAGTTACCAAAATGCCAGTTAAATAATGTGCCACAATTATCAAAAGCGTTAACAATCAACTATACATTCAGCATATGTCTCAGTGGCTGTGAACATTGTTGGCAGCATGTATTGACAGGAGAAGTCAAAGCTTTCTGTTGAAGAGAGGAGACAGAGAAAACAAAGTGATTTCTAATCCCCATATAGCTTTTATGATTTGGACAAACTTGATTTATTTTTCCCTCTGCTAAGATTTTATTTTCTGAATAAGAATGTAGGTTGCTTACTCAACCTTCGTTTCAAAGAGTCTGGTGCCTGGGTCTCCTGAGGCGCGTTGTCATAGAGGTGTATTTGCAGCAGCATAAGCCACACAGATCTGAATTTCATGATCTCTCACTGTCTGTCATCTTCAACATTCTTCATTCAGAAACTGTAACGTTTCCCATGCATTCATCCCCTGGTCTAAACATTGTCCCCTTGGTAATCTACAGAGCACTTATGCAAGCAGTAGACTGAATTGTCAGCACAGTTTGTATCCCCATTAAGAAATACAGTTCTTTATTGCTGCTCAAGTCCTTCTGAAAGATTTTACAGAGGGAACAAGTGTCACCTGATAGAGAATATGAAGGCAGGTCATTTGCTGCAGTACACATTTTTAGAAGCTTGGGTATGAAAGTCTTAACCTCATTCCATATATTACAGTCCAAAATGTCCTCTGTGTTCTAAAATTACACCTTTTATGTGAGGTCAATATTCCTACAAGGTTTTATAGTGAAACAAGTCTTTCAAGCACAACTTTACTTTCATTTTTTTTTTTAATTTAAAAATAAAGGCATTCAGTAATTAGCCTGATGTTGGTAAATACTTACAGACTGCAGACTGGGGCAATAGATATAGTAGACATTTTTAAATCCTTGTAAAGTAATAGTTTGCACTGCACTTGGAGCTATAACAATCACAAAAATTAGTGACTATAATAATGCCTGTGTAAAGGAAATCTTTTCAGCCTTAAACAAAAAGTAATTTCCCTGTCATTATGAAACTATTCACTGGAGTCATACAGTCAGAGGTATTACAAAAAGGAATTAAAAATTTTGTTCGTAGTAGTCATAGTACAGTCATATCTGAAATCTGTTCTGAAAGAGAAGGCTAAGAAGTGATGGAAGAGTAGATTTCTTTTAAAAGTAGTAATTCATTGAAGTTCCTCTACCTAGTGGGAAAGAATAAATTTTCTTCTTATGAAAATGAAAGTTGTAGGTGTTATTACAGTTAGAGAAAAGTTGAGAGAGTATAATTCTAGAAATCTGCCATTTTTCATATTTTTCAGCCCTGATTGCTTTTTGATATGTTATCTTGTGAGCAGTGGCAAACAGTTCTAAATAACTCTTGCAGTTCTTAATGAATTTGAATATGAAAGTTTAAAAATGATGGTTTTGAGATTAGTAATACCAAATATTATGAGATTACATTTAGCAAAATAATATAGGAAACTGCAGAAGGCACATAATGGGGTTGTTCCTTTGAAAAAACTTTGCCATCCTATGGTGACACTATTTTCAGTCTTGTTATGAGCAGCAGAGTTCTCCCTCTCCAAAGGGAGAAGAGACTGATTTCACTGCTTTGCACACAACACTAAGCTGGAACCACAATGACTGACTGCTATAGCAGAAGCTATTCAAAAATTAATCAAGCTCAGTGATGAATTAGCAAAGGCATATACCACCTAACCTGTAGGCACACAAAACTCAGGCCAAACAGCTGTTTTGACATTTCTAGCTGGGAATCCTGCCCTCCACAAACATATTTGATGCTCAGACATGGTCTCTTGGCTGCTTGCAGTCATCCCCATCTGTCAGGATGGCTTTGTGCCCACACACAAGGTGGTATGTCAGCTTCGCTAGGGCATAGGTGCCAAGTAAATTCTGCTGTTTGCAGAGCTTTGCATGTGCTGGTTCTTCAGTAGGAAGCCTCTGCTCCGTCACAGCAAGGCTGCCTCTCAACATGACTCCCTACACTTGATTACACCTGTTGACACTTTGGTATCTGAGGAAGAATATTTAAATAGTACAAGCAAGAAACCGGTATGCAGGAATGGATTTAGGAATCTGTATTGCACGTATGCTGAAAATCTATTGCTACCTTTTTTTTTTTTTTAATTTTTTTTTTTTAAATCCCACAAGAAAAACCTACTTTTCATTGTGAGGCAAAAATAAATTAGATTTTTGGAGACAGATCACATCCTGTCTCATCTTTCCAGTGTGGAGAGAAGTATATTGGCACAATTTATGTCATCATTATGAATACCTTCAATTTACTATCCTTTTCCTTATTCTTCCCCTGCCCCTCACCCAAAAAAGAAAGAATTCTAGTTATCAGCATGAACTCAGCCTAAACAGAAAATAAAACACAATGGAAAATGGTTGCTGAAGCAAGGAAAGAGAAATCTGACTCTGCTGTCTTATTGGTTTTGCAGTGGTGAAGATGTATTTACAATGGAATAACCTTTGCTTTATCCCAGTGCATGAACTATGAGGGCAGAGAAAACCCTTAGATTGGGTATTGTGCTTGGGCAACTCTGTGAGCAGTCTGTGTACTTGAGAAAGAATAAGGACAGCTTCCTTAGCAATAAAGGATGTAGTCACCTAAAAGATGAGACAACTGAGGTTGCAGAGATGTCACTGTATCTTCTTATAACCATAGCTGGTCTAGGTAAGAAGGTTGCACTGGGGGAAACAGAGTTGTTCTGGGTTCTACTTATTATTGAAATTGTTTTCAATGATGAAAACTTGAATGAATTGAATGAACTGAACTGAACTGTCCTTTCAAAGGACAACTCTGTATTTCAAAAATACTTCCTCTTTTTTGCACATAACTGTTTACTCGTAGCAGTCAGAAACAGAAGTCTTCATCATTCCTTTTATATCTTGTAGATTTTAAATTTCACATAGATGTTTCCTGTAACAATGATGAGACTTTTAGCAACCTTACCAGATGCTCAAAATTCCTACTTTTCTTTTCATCTCTTGTTGCCATATCATTACTCTCTTTTATTTGTGACTCAACCTTGAGTTTCAATCTTTTCAATTTCTACATGCTGCATTGAAAAACTCATATAACCTGAGTTTTCATCTGTATTTACTCTTTTTTATAATAAAAAGCTAATTTCCAAATGCCTATCATATTTTAAAAACCTCCAATGTCCTGAGTAGTCATAAATATCTTTAAAGAGGTCTTTTAAAAGCTAGAAATAATCGCAAACAGTTTGAAACCTTCTGGAAACACACCTTTCTGTTCTTGTGTATTTTTATTTTGTCTGCCCACTGACTCTAGTGTGACAGGTAAATTGAGTATCTCAGAAAGATTTAATCCAGCAGAATAATACATAAAATACATCCTTCCTATATTTATTCCCTCCCTTGACTTTAAGAGTATCCTTTACTCTGCTTTCCTTACGTGCATCTTTTTGATTGTTGTACCTCTTTTCCCTCTATTTCCATTATTCCCATTATATTTATTCTTAGGCTTTATTTGTGCTGCAGCACAAGTATTCCAATCACTCATAGTTTCCTAAATATTTCTCAGTCCTTTAGTTCACAGTAGGATTTGCCCATTTCTTTTTTCCTTTTTTTTTTTTGTCCTGCTAAGTTATTCTCCAACCCCTGAGCACTATATCATATTATTCTAACTACATAGTGTATCATCCTACCTCACCTACCCTACCACTCTATCTCAGCGTCTTTGACAAATTATCACCATTATTTCCCTTCTAAGTGTTCTTGTGCCATTCATCACCCATGACATTAAATAACTGCTGTTCTATCAAAATAATATACCTACATCATCTAGCCAAGTGAATATTCAACCATTTTCTATTAGAGATGGCTTGAGACTGACATATCTGTCCCACCTGGCTATTCAGATAAATGGATGAACTGAGCTGTTACAAAAAAAAAAAAAAAAAAAAAAAAAAAAGTGTGATGAGGTTTGGGATTCCAGTTAAAACATCCCTAAAATGATTTAATTTTCCTGCAAATGAGAATCCATAGATGCTTTAAAAGAGAAAACGTCATCATGGAAAATGTCACTGATGTAAAGTATTAAGTGCATTTTAATTCAACGCTTTTCCATGTAAAAGACCTAACTTTCCCTTTTTTTTTTTTTTTGTGTATATGTGTTTAGTATTAGTGATGCTTGACCTACTGTAATCACACCAGTTTCCAAATTGATCCATCTCCTTTAAGGCAAATCCATTTCCTTTATCTAAAATAGAACTAGCTAATATTGAGTGTTTCACAACCTCTAACAGTTCGTATTACATTTTAACTGCAATTGGAAAAATTCCCTCCAAATTTCCCTAAGCTAGAAACGTTGACAGAAGCCATGTAGACCTTTTGACCTGTGAAAATGATAATGTTTTATGCTTTTTATTATTTTATGATTTTAAACACTTGTGATTGCATTCAGTACATGTAATATATATCACATTTCTTTCATTAGATAAACATGTTAGTACAGTCTGAAAGTCTAACTTTATAAATCAAAATATCTGGGAATTGCATTGAAATTATGACGTTAGGTATTTAATAAAATAATAAGTTGGGCTGTGAATGCTCAAAGAAGAAACAGCTTTCTGTATGAAGGAAAAATATTTTAGGATTAAAATATTAATATTAAAATATTAGGAATAATACTTTTTTAAAAGTTGTTGCACTAAATGTAGAGACCTGGTGAAAAAAAAGGTTTTGTGACACTCAGCACTGAGGGTCTTGAAATAAACACTCTGTTATGTTCCCTGTTACTGACATGGCATTCAATAGGCTTGGAAGAAGGAGGGAAGTGATGGTGCAATGACCACAAATCTCTCTTGTCCCAGATTAACAGACTGGACCCTTAGCCATTAGTATAAACCAGTGAATCCTGACTTCTATTGGCTCGGGAGTATAGCTTCAACAGAAATTTCCCTTCTTGAGACTAATGTACAGCGACAGGATTTGGACATTCTTGAGAACTCAACTCCATTCAGGCTGAGCTGAGTGTACTTTTCCTACCTTTATTAAATGATAAAAAATCTTGCTCAGTTCATAAGAGAAAGCTACCTACAGAATAAAATTTCAAATGTAGGACCCAAATTTATATATGCTTTTCTGCGGCCCTGGTTATGGGCTTGTGCCATGAGCATAGTGTTCTTATGGGTTTGTCAAGGAATAATTGTCTGCCCGAAGTAATTTAAGGCAGAAAATTATTTATATTGGTTACATCTTACCTACAGTATTTGTCTTATTTAGGCTTTTTATTCCAGTGAAATAGATATAGGGTATTGTAACATGGACTTTCAATTAACTAAAGTTGTTTACTGACTGTAGCTCTGACTTCTTACCTTTCTAAAATAAACATTTAACCTGCACTGGGGCTTAATGACCTTTGCCAAGAATGAAGAATACCTTTCCTTTTCTCTATCCTGATTTCAGTCTGGCCAGTTTTTCAATTTTACTGCATCTTAATGAAATTTATGCAGTTCAAATACATCTTTAAGCACTCCCTTTGTGTGTCATTGCCCTTACGCCCTCTCGTAAGCAGTCATTCATTATTAATTACTATATTCTCCTGAATTAATAAAGACTAAATATCTCACCTGTTCACAATATCAAAAGAATACATTTCACTAGTCTTCTTTTTTTTTTTTCTTTTTTTATCTTTTTTTTTAATCTTTTTTTCTTTTTCATTGGTGGCAAGGGAGAGGTCCTCTGGAAAGGAAAACCTGAACAATGACTTTGTTTCTGCTAGTTAGTACTATTGAAGCCAATCATGATACCACACTGGGTTTTCATGTTCCTCTGAACAGTCTTGCACCTGATGATATGGAGATATGCAGCTATTATCAAAGCCTGTGTCCTCTCCTTGGCTGCTGTTAATAGAGACATGCCAATCTCTGGAAGCAGTATTGGGTTATCTATAATTACAGTAATTTTTCTCCTGAGGTATTAGGCACTCAGTTGTGAGGGGAGAGGGTTTACAGTCACATATCTTATGGATCTTTTTTTTTTTTTTTTTTTTTAAAGGGAGGTATGCCTTTTAACTCCCTGTTGTACCTCAACTAAGAAACTAGATTTGGGAAAAAAAAAACCTGAAACGGACTAATCCATGCTTTCCTCATGCTTTTCCTTTTCCAACACATGAAAACTGCCTTTTTCAAAGCATCTGGCACATCTACACAGACAGATGCAGAGAAACTCAAATTCATTCTGCCCACCCTGCAAGCTGTCTGGCCTTATTTCAACTCCCATCCAAAAGCTATGTGGCTGTGATGGAACATCACTGAGCCTGGACTAACAAACCTGACCTCTCAGGAGCTAAACACAACACTGTGCAGCTAATGCAGCTCTGCAGCGTCTGGCCAGGATGAGGCTGGCTGGTGGCTTGCTCGGAGCAGCAACAGAATAGACTCAGGTCTGTATGTACTTGTGCTTGGAGACTTCTTTCATGTTTCTCTGTTAGGTTTGGCTTTTACCAATACTTAATCCAAATAAAAAAATTGTCACACCTTCATTCCCATAATCTGTCAAATATTAGTACCTATATACTGTTTTTTACAGTCTCAGCAAGAAAACCTCTGAAGCTGATTCTCCTTCCAATTACATCTTCAAATCATTACTACACAAATAACATACATGACAACAAATGTGCCTAACTGTACAAATAAAACACATAAAAAGTTGGAATGAGGAAGGAGAAAACAGGTGATTTTTTTATTTAATTCTAATTTTCCTAAGCATTTAATTTTTGTATGCCAATTTGTCGGTCTCTCCGTCTTCCCAAAATTCCCCCATGCTTCCTATTTCCATACTGCAGGGCTAGAAAAACAGCAGAATAATGGAGGAGGTGAGGAATTAGAGGAGATTCTAGTGACTGATGGATATTTTCTGTAGATCAATAACTCTGAAAGCCCATATTTGGGGCAGGGTGTGAGAAGTTCTTAGAGATACTATTCTGTTTTTGTTGGGTTTTTTTTTTTTTTTTTTTGGACAGGTGAGCTTTCTTAGATGCTACTACTCATGATAAATATGTGCTGAGGGTCTCAAAACAGATATGGATCCATTTCCAGATGGAATCTTTTGGAGTTACATTCCCTGCATATTTTAAGGTCTTCACTGATCTGGTGAATCACATCAGTAATGTTGGTAAATTTTGCTGTTCACTCCAAGCACAACAAATTTTTCAAATGGATTTAAGAGCTCTGTATGCTCTTAAGACACAGCAGGTGTCTGATGACATGCCTTCAAAAATAATGCTTTCTTATATGAGTGTTTTTTTAAAATACTATCTTTAGTCAGGATGTAAACTTAACCAAAGTTTATTTCCACTGTATTTCAGGATTTATTTTCTCTTTCATCTATTACCTTTTTTAAGTCAGTAAAAAAATAAGGTTAGATCTTGCTTGTTAATTTTCTTCCTGAACAGAATAAATATGAAAACTTAATGTCAGAGAAGAAAAATAAGAAAAGGGGATTGAGACAGATGTTCTTGGAAGTAGGAATCTTTACATATCTAGTAAGTAATCAAGCTTGATGTGGTTTACTGTTTTGTGTAGTTCGTGTAACTGTGAGTAGTAAGGTTAAATATGTCAAATATGTAAAAGGGCTTTCACTGGTACTTGGGCCCTCTGTCAAATCTATTCAAGCTGACAGAACTGGAGAAATTTTTCATGTGTTGCTGAAAAGTCATGGAATTAGAAACAAATTCTTCTGTCTTCCCAGCATGTGCTTGGCAAAGTTCAGCGGACTGTCTGGGTACCAGGTCAGTGTTGGTATACTTCAGACAGACTGAAAGCTGCTCTAACTTCATCCTGCCTGCTGAGACACAGTTGGACTGTGGAAGTATGCTGGACTTTCTGTCCTTCCATTGTAGAATTATTTAAGAAGGTGAGTATGCTTTACAGCAGCCCCACTTCCTTAGCAGCCATTCGATTTTGGTCTCTATAAGAATACATACAGCAATGACAGAAAGCTTGGGTTTGATACAAAACTCTTTGTAAGCACTTTTTGAAGCCGTGTAATCTGCTTTATCTATTTAGTATAAAAAATACAATTTTATCTCTTACATTTTTCTACCCAGTGCTGCTGAAGATGAGTCACTTCTCAGCACTGCCTTCTGTAGAAATCAACTTTGAGTCCTTTGCTTTTGCTCACAATCCCATATCTGTAACCAGAGCTGTTATGTTTTTCCACACCTGAAGGGCACCTGTAGACAACACTATAATAAAAGTCATACAGAATGACAGAGTTAGAGAAACATGAAAACAAGAAATAAATCAAGCAAACATTCCCTGAAGGAGTGAGTGTATGTTTCTTCTCTTGTATACCACAGCATACCTGTGAATACAGCTGATTGATAGATATAAAGTATGTGGAAAAGAAATTTACTTATATTTACCTAAATCTGGTTTCTTCACAGATACTTGAATTGTCTAAGTGATACATGAGACCTGCTGTATAATTGGCAGAACTGATTTGCTTCAATTAATACAACCACATGCCTAGCAGTAATGACAGAGAAAAAGAAGGAAACCTTTGACGTCAGGTGTATCTTATGATATAGTTTTAAAGAGTAGTTCTACACAGGAAGAAATTAAATGAACACACCTTATATTGTAACATATTATAATTCAGTTAAATATTAATACCTTAATGAATATTTAGAAAGCTAAACATGAAAACTAAGTGCTTGGTCTCTGATACATAATCACTGCAAGACACAAAAAGTTTACACAGATCAGTAACAGGGCTAAAGAAACACAGTAGAAGCTCATAGAGTAATGAAGTTGTAGGTTTCTTTTAAGAAAAAAAAAAGAGATTTTATTTTATTTTATTTTATTTTTTAGGCTGTAGTCTCTGTAAGTACATAGTATCCTCAGGTCTGCAGGTTCAACAAATTCTTTAATGTTGAATGAAAGGTACATCTCAAACAACCACATTTTTTCAAGGTATCTTTAGTGCAAATAGGTTCAAAGATTTTGCATTGCATGGGGAAATGTAAACATTTAGGAAGAGTTACGCATTCAACAAGAATGTTGGCACTTTGCCATTGTGGTTTATAGACGTAGACGTCTGATATGTAGGAAGAAATTTCAATATTAGATTATGTAACTAAATAAAATACTTAGTATTTACCACACATAAGATGAAAAAAAATACAGAAGTGCTAACCATGCACATGTATATAGGAACAGACTAAATTAAATTCTAAAAGCTTTCATTACTCTCTCTAAAGACTTTATAAACTGAAACATAGAAAACCAAGGGAGTGAGAAAAACTATAAGAATATGTGCAGAGAATACCTTGGATGGAAAACAATTTTAATGACCTTCTGAGCATGTTTCTCTTTTGTCAGCAGTAATATTACAACGTGGATGGTTAAATCGAGTGAAATGAAGAATTTTATTTTTTTAAAAAATAACTATTCAGAGAACAAGAATAAAACAAATATCTGAAAACTGTAAAAAATGTTCACCCAGTTAAAAGAAATAATCCTTTAAATAACATAGAGGATTATAAAGGCAGAAAGACCCAGACACAATTCTTCAGAGCCCATCAAGGTCAATGAAAGACCCTGATGAGATGCCAAGAGTTCACTGAAGAAGAGCTTGAAGGAACGAACCCAAGTTTCACTTTCAGCTGTTGTAAAACTCATAAACAATATTGACTTTCTGGAGTTGGAGGCAATCATGGAACTGGTTGACAGATTAGTAGTGAGGACTCTTGAGGAAGAGAATCAGTCTATTGCTCATAGAGATGAAGAAAATCCTCCAAAAGACATAAGCAATGCGCTCTTGACAAAACATCATAGTTTTCTTCTGTCAGAAAGTTCTTTCCAGTGTTTAGAGTGGGATGCGCTTGGCAATCTCTCCTCTAGATACTGAACACCGTCCATGACTTAACTTGGTGTTGTATAGTGGTGTAACCTGGGCTGTAAAATGCAAAGAGAATAAAAGCCTAGGTAAGACAAATAGTGAGAACTAGTAAAAGAGAAGAGACATGCTGTGAGAAGGATCTGAATGAAGACAGACAGACTGCTTAGCTGCAGTCAAGAAGAAGGAATGCTCAAGGAATCCTTCTGATTGGCAACAATAACGATTTGTGATGGAGAAGCAGCTGGAAGGCAGGCACGCTATCTTAGGGCAGCTAAAACGATTCTAGACACTTGCATACAGACACTTGAATCACTGTCCCTGAGGTCTTATCTGAAAATCCCAGAGTATATTAGATGCCATTCACTACTTTGATTATTTGCGACTCTAAATAAAATATTTTGGCAGATTCTGAGTAAAATGAATAGCTCTGAATAAATGTTAGGACTAGTTTTCGGAAAATCCTCAGCCTGCTCACAAGTCAGAACATGGAAATCAGCTACATATTTCTAATAACAGGGATGTATTAATTATTATGGCTTTATATATCCATCTTTTAATCTCCATTATAATAATTAAAAGTGTGCTAGATTACATGGCATAATGTGAAGTTATATAGAAGAAATTTCTCAACAAAAGAGAGCTTTTAAAATACTGTTTCAACTAAATGTGATTAAAGTGTGATTTTGTGCATCAGGACAGATGAAGAGCAGCAAACTGCCCACAGCACTTGCAAATTGAACAGAAAAATCTGCTTATTGACCACCTACATTGTTTTAGAGCAGATTGATACATCTTAATTATTTATGTGAATAGATATCAAGAGAATAAACCTCTCATTTACAAGAACTCCCAAGTGATAACTGCCTGCAACACAGAAAATAATCACATCAGTTCTCTACCCAACAGCACATAGATTAGATACAAGCATCTCTCTGGACAGGATAGCCAGTAACATGCAGCTTGTAAAGTGTAGCACAAAAGCAATTTCTAAAGTTAGAGTCAGACTCTTCCAGAAGACGGCAACTGAATATGAAAAACAAGCAACACTTTTGGGAGGCATGATAGGTAAAATTACAAATTTATTTTTTAAGAACTAAGGAGGTATTTGGAGTAGTAATTTTCTGAAATCACAGGAAAGAAATAGTAACTTTGATACTCTTTTAAAAGAAGAAAACAATTAAGCATGCCATATTTCTGATCAGCACACTGGAAAACCAATCCTGCCTGTGTCATGACATAAGGCTAGGCATTCATTTCGCATAAGAAAACTCACTCTACCATCTGCTACAAAGCTTATCAAGTTCAGAATGGTATTGCATTATTAGTCAATCTGTTAAAGGAATCACCACCATTCAGCACAAAGGAAAATGATTAGGTTTTAAGCTATATTTTGTAATTTAAACCAGAGCAGCAGTTGGGTTTTGTCTGAAATTGCAACTTAGATGATTCTTGTCCTAATTAAAATACCTGTATGAGGTACATAAAGAATGAGCATCTGGAACATATTCCAAACATTTTATTATTTTACTGCTGAAACATATAGATTAATTTAGCCTCAATTACTGAAGTCTTCAACTAGTATGGAAATAGGTGGATAGATTATTTAGTTGAAGGTGTTCCTGCTCATTGCGGGGGGCCGGGGGGGTTGGACTCTTCCAACCCAAACTGTTCTATGATTCTATGATTGTATGAATAAATGGATGGATGGATACATGGATAGATGGATGAAATCTTCAGTCTTTCTCTGTGATCTGACCGCAGTCACCCTACATACCACGGCACGACTGGGAATATCTGAAGAGCCATACCAGGGTGTATGAGGAATTCTAGAAGACAACTAATGGCAAAGCTGTTTTGTAAGCAGTCCTTTGAAAATGCTGATGTCAGGGGTAACTTTACACATGGTACAGATGCCTGGGACCAGACAAAATTGTTGCTTGGCATGGGCCTATAGCTTAAAGCATTTTAAGGAAGCCTAATATTGCATTAAAGAGTCTAATGAGGTTATCATGACGTGTGAGGACCAGTAGGACACTCTAAATTATACCAAGACCACCTTTCAGCTCCAAAATTGTTCAGACTTGAAAAGGCGCAAAGATACCTTAAATCTCTCAGGTTCTTCAGCTCTGTCAGTTCTTATAGAAGCCTTACAGAACCTCACCCCGTACCGTAAGGGTTTTAACATAACATCTGCCTAATTTGCACATCTGTCTAGGACAATATCAATGCTATTAGAATACATATATAAGACAATGTAGATAATAAACAGTAATGTGTGCTGAGTAGGTCAGTATTTTTCTAATAATTTGTATTAGTATGTGGAGGACTATCTCCTGTGGGGGTAACCCCATGCTGGAGCAAGGGAAGAGAGTGAGGAGTCCTCCCTTAAGGAGGAAGGAGCAGCAAAAACATATGATGAACTGACCGCAAACCCCATTCCCTGCCCCCCTGTGAGGAGGATTTCTAGGATGTGCACTGCTTGTATTATCACAGTTGGTCAAACAGTGGCCCAGTAAGCCTGTACAAGGACCTCTTCTAAGAAATCGATAATTCACAGTATTCAACTGTTTAAACTGTAGCTGTTTTTTCTGCTGAGCCTGAAAAAATGTTCTGACAGGTACAAATTATGGGAGGGATAGATTTTTGTGAAGCAGTCCTTTTAGATAGACAAAAATATATACAGACACAAAAACTCTTTAGATAGGAATGGTCTTTGGTCTTAATATCAAAAGAATTGCATTCTCCCCACTGCCCCCAAGTGTTAGAGAAACAATTTTATAAAAACTTTTTAGAAATGGTTCAGGTAAAAAATGTTTGCTATTGTACCTTTTCTGCAGAAAGAAAGTTTTAGTTGGTCATGTTCCTCCCTGGCCATCCCTGGGGATGTGAACAATCATTTTGACAGAAGGTGATCGGGGATGGGATTCATTGTACGTAACTTCAGTCATCCAAAAGTAGGGCAACTAGTTTAAGCTAGCTGCCTAAGCTCCCTTTGTAAAACAGGAATAAAGAGTAAGGGGCATAGTGTGCCTCGTCCCATCTCTCAAACAGTATTTTGAAATGGGGTAAACCATGCACCAACAACGCACCATTTCTTCAGGTGCATCACTGAGGAATCATAGATTATTAGCTTAGACAGCTCCAGTTAGCTATCAAGTCTCCCTCCAAATGTATCAAATGTAGAGGAGACGAGTCTAGTGTGTTTCACAGTCCTCAGCTGGATGCTAATAATCATTAGCTGTTTAGTTGAATAGTTGAAGAACTCAGTAGATTTCAGTGACTATGGCACATATTTGGTGCTTGTTCCTCCACTGACTCCAGAAGAAATTATCACACTGTGTAGTCATGGATTATCATAGATACCATAGCTGCTGTACTCTATTTCCTGACCATTCCCAAATTTGTTTTAGACAACTGAAATGAGCTTCATAGGAAAAAGGTGCTCTGAAGAAATATATGACTATTAGGTGAGGCAAACATATTTTGTCATTCGCCATACCTTAAGTGGTAGCAAGTTGTTACAAAAGATTAAAAAAAAAAAATAAAACAACCCATCAGAAAGGAAGTTGAAAAAAACCCCATTTGCTTTCATCTCTGTGATTCCAACAGTGACATTAGCTTTTATTTGGGAGCATATGGACAATATTTATTAAGAGAAGCCACTACTTCAGATGTCACATGAAGGTGCAGGGTCACTTCTATAATAACCTTTTGTCAACGTAACTATTTTCAACAAAGCTTATTCAGGAGAGTAGAGGAGAAATGACCATCTCTATTACTGAACGTCAACAAAACAGTATAGATGGAAACAATTGTCTCATCATCTAATACTGGCTTAATCTGCCCTTGACATTTCTATTTCGACTTTTTTAGCTCATCAGATGTATATTACCGCAAGTTAACTCTTTTGGCTGCTGACACTTTATGGATTTAGCATATCACAGGTTACTAAAACACACCTTGGGAAGTAGAACATACAATAATTACACCTGCTGACAACAACATTGTGTCCTTCCTGGCAGAGCTGAGATAGCTGGGGAGGCAAAGAAGAATTGCACGTATCTTTATGTTCAACTGCTTAAGAACATTTTTTGATAAAATCATTTTGAGGAATAAATCCACAATTAATAGATGAAAGTCATAACAAGTCCACAAGAAACACTTTATTCAACAGTACAGTAGTGTTTCTGCTGGGTGTTCTTGCCAGAAATCAACTTTACAACGTTTAGCTGAAAACTGTAATAGATATTAAGACACGTCAGCAGTGTTCTGTATGTTAAAATATTACCAATTGCTTTTTTAACATTTCTGTTACAAAATGCATTTTTATCATATTTAGCATAGTGCAGTTGTATCTCATAGTTTTAAATAGTTGTATCTATTTAAAAAGTGCAAATATCTGTACTGCTTTGAAATGATAATAAATTAATGTGCATATTTACTCTCATTTCTTAAGTTTTCAGCTGCAGCAATGTTACAGATCATAAGTTCTTTCTGCCACTAATGCCTAATCACCCAGGTAATAATTTATACCACAACATTGAGGTGAACACACCCTATCCAATATATCATTGTTGCAGACTTGTCACATATTTCATACACTTGTTGAAGGTTCAGGTCCCTGCCCTGTGTTTTCAAGCTCACTGAGGCATTAGGATACTCTTTCTCCTTTTTTGTCCTCTGGAAGTCTAACTCTTGAATACAACAGAGACAGAGCATACCATCTTTCTGGAGAGTTTTACATAATAGCTCAGAGCTACAGAAGACAAACAAAAGTGACTTAGATAAAAGTACTCTTCTGTGAATGTTGAAGAAAAAAGATCCCGACTTCTGTGTAGAAAATCAATAACTACTGTTATTAGTAATTACTGGACTTAAATCTTGCTTCTTTGCATGTGGGAGTGAGGGTTTCTATCTACATGTAAAAAGACTTAGGTTTGGAGAAGTGTGTTGTATGCAGATGCACCTACCAGCACTGTGGAAAAAGACGGATTTTGGGTTGAGACGGCTATAGGGGTTTCCTTAATATAAGAATGCACCAGCAAGTAATTTCTATGGTAAAAGTGGTGCAAAAATTCCAGTATATATTTCTGTGATGAAAACAGGAGAGAGTTCTTGAGATATCAAGTTCCTGTATAGAAGTGGCTATGAAAATGTGATTGTCATATTAGTTTAAAAATATTTTTTCAAACTGCTTGCTTCTGAGTATGCCCATTAATACCTGACAACTCCTAAAGGCTGTATCATACCAAAAATACCAAACTTTCATTTTGACAAACGTGGCTTGTATGTCCTTACTTAAGATCTGTGACAACATTTAGAGTGTATGTGGAAAATGAATAGCAATTTGCTGTAATTTACTGACAATTGCAAATTACAAGTGTATCTATTAGCACCAAAATTAAAATTCATTGCTCAGATGCCAAAGGTCCAATTGACAAGCCATTTCTGGGCACCTTTTGACATGAACATATTCCTTAACCATTATAACCAGTCGAGTCAATTGTATGTTCCAAAAAAAAAAAATCCTAGGTTTTTTTAGGTGAACAGATACATATATCAGTCATTTTATCATCTGAAGTATCTGTGTAACCATGACTTCAGAAAGTAATGGTATATTTTTATAGAAACAAGCCTGTGTGTTTTTATCTAAAGCTTCACCAACTGTAGAATTGCTAGAGTAATTCCCAAAATTTTTGTGCTACTATAAACTTGTGTTCCATTTATGGGTGAGGAAATCTTGTTCCAAGATTTTTATTATATCTCTCTAACAACATCACGGCATGATTCATTTATTAATCAGAACATAGTGACATTATTTCCCAGATGTCAGTCAGGTGTTTTGGTTTTTTCTATTTTAAACAGATCTCTGTTGAGTAGCTGAAGAATGTGAACTTCTCATCAGTGTAACCGTAATGAGAGGCTTATAACAGCAGGTGCTTTAATCATATTACAGACAAATAACAAATTTTGGAAGAAATGATACAATTACACTGATCAAATACATGAAACAGATCCAATAGCTTCACAATTTTAATCTATCAAAATTACAGTATTAAAATGAGACAGAAAATGAGTTCTACTGAGGCAACTGAAGTAAGATTAATCAAGAAATGTGATTTTAATGTGAGAAAGGCATTCTTGCTCTTTCCTGCTTGGTTTGCTTAAAATGTGTTTTCCATTAGCTTTAACTCTTAAGACAAATATGTATCATTCACATAGCAATCTTGAAACTGCAAGTTTGTCACAGAACTTTTTTCATTTTACAGTGTTCTGTAGTTCAGAGTTGTGCACATATATTTAACATTATAAGAAAAATCCTTTCAGTTTACCCTATGAACCTCTTTTTCTCATTGAGAAAATCATTTAGATAGGCTGGATTTATTCTCCATGTGGAATTTTGTATCACAGGCAGAGTTATGAAATTTTTATTCTGACCAATTGATGACCATGATTAAGACTGGAAAGGAGAATTTTATCACAAAACCTGAATATCTTCAATCTGGTTCCATGTTCTGGGAAGAATCTGTGTTTTGTGGAAGTTTCAGTTCCTTTTTCTCATCTTTTACAGCCTTTCAGGTGTAGGAGAATCACAGTGAACATCTTAACTCAATAGAAAAGTATGCAATATGTAACTTACTGGTGTATTTTCTGGTGGTGTTTACAGGTTATTGATCTCAGATACAAGGGTTTTTTGGTTTTTTTGTGTTTTTTTTTTTTCAATATAACTGAATGAATTTATCTGATCAATGTAACTGAGAGTACATGCTCTTGCCACATAATTGCAAAACAGGCAGTGCATCTTTATGTCAAATGGAAACACACCAACATCATGATGCAGCTGAAAGTATGGTGATACTAACCTTCTAAACCAACATAGGTGTACCATGCAAATTTGTTTTCTTAGAAACAAGTACACCAAGTTCAAATATGACTTTCCTCTCACTAGATTAAAAAAGGACATCATTGTGAAATAAAATTACCTGATTTCCTGTTTGTAAAGGAGTGTTATTGAAACAAACTGTAGAGTTAAACAGAGGAGAAACCAGAAGAACAATTGCTCTGTATTTTAAAGTAGCTAAATCAAGATAGATCATGCTATATCAGTCTTGGTTTGTAACACATGCTGTCAATAAGAACTCTTTTAAAATGACATTGTCCAATGTGAAGGGCAGAAAATTTCAACAGCCTTTCAAATAATTCAGTAACTGCTAGGAAATTTTTCTGTGTAACTTCCTTAGATGTATAACTGTTCTTGGTTCCTTAATCTGTTCAGTGTTAGAAGAATTAAAAAGAAATCTCCACTGAAGAATTTCTATTGATCTAATTTTAATAGAGCACTCAACAGTTTCAGAAAAACTGATATGTTCTTTAGTGTCTTGGGAAGATGGAGAGTGAATAACAGCTCTCTATTTTCCTATCAGTACAGTTGATCTATGAACTTTATTTCCATCCCACAGGAAATTCCCACATTGTAAAATTTATTTTTGTGATCTGGATTGAAAACTGTAAGTGTAGATATTTCTTACTGCACAGAAATTTGGAAAAAAAATAGTCACTTAAACATTACTGTTTCATTTTCATGAGTTTTCATTCCCATGTGATAAAAATAGCATAACACAAAATGTCAACTTCTAATATCAAAGTGAGATTCAATAATAAAGTTTAAATGAAATACCTTTCTTACTGAAGTGTACACTACTAACCTAAAACTAGAAGGTAATGTTGATTTACTGATGTATGTTAGTATTTCTTTATTTCACGATGGAAAAAAAAAAAAAAAAGTCCCAGATTTACTTATAGCAACCTTAACAGAGTAATTCCCTGTTCCACAGGAGAAAATGGAGATGTATATGCATTTCGAGGCGATTTCTTTCTCCCCATTTTGAATAACATTTTATGGAAATTAGGCCGAGCGGTGATACAAGGCATATTATTTTCTCAATATTTTTATTCTGATTTTTTTTCTTTAAATATTGAATCATTTTTCAGCAATTTAGTATGATTACAGGATTACAAATATTTTTATTTGTTAAATGGGTAAAAACCCTTCCAATCAGTCAGTGGAATCTGTTGATGTCAATGGAAGTTTTGCTATGTAAACTTCATTAATTTCAGCAGAACTAGAATAATTTTTTAAATTTTATGTCAGTTCTAGAAATAATTACTTTGGATCCAACATTTTTTTTACAAAGATTTACTGGAAAATAATTTCAACAAAAATTAATCTCAAGAAAAATAATGACTTTTTATACATAAAGTTGAAGGATATTTCAAGACGAAAATGCAAAAAAAAATATTTTAAAAAGAAAAATTTTACTTTTAGTTACCTACTTGACTTGGAATCATTTCAGAAAACACTCAGCTTTGCCCAGCCTGCATTTTCAGCTACCCGAATATTGCAGCTGAAAATATTTGTCCTGCTCTACTTCTTAGTTATCTCCAAATATTCTTAAAGTAAAGAAGTGTGGCTTGCTTCCTCCTCATCTCAGTTCCCCCCCTACCTTGCTCAAATTGTAAATTGAGCAATTTGCCTAAGGTTTTGCATAGCAACTGTCTCTGGTGTCTGTAGCCACAGATGCAAATGCATGTGTTCCCATTATGTGGGCTGAAGAGCTGATAGCATCCACAGACACTTTTCCCATGAATGTAGTTGATAAGCACGTCTTATTTATGAGGGTATTGATTGCAAAGTCCTTTCAGGCTAGTTCTCTCAGTTCTTTAGTCCATGTGATTATCACTCTTACAAAGCAATGGGAGGCTTGCTGAAGTACAAAATGAGACTGATTCACCTCATAATTATATTTCAGACTCTGCTTGTTTTTACTGTCTGTCAAGTTATTGGAGAAGAATTAATTCCTCCTCAAGAATAATGACATTCTTCATGGTTACCAGAGGTCTGGGCTAACTGTGTTGTCAGCTTTTGATGCTACAGATGACTTGTCTTTTAGGAACAACTGATATTTGGAAGGTCACTTGTGAAAACCCTTGCTTTTAGAAAGCTGTTTTCTCTTTCATTGTTAACTGTAATAGGATGGGTATATTATTCTATTACAGTTCTCTGTTTTCCAGGAAGTTATCCTTTGTAGTGTCGTTTTGATGTTATGATGTAGGCTAAGATTCAGCATGGGCTCTTCTGGACTTCATTCTCTGGTTTAGCACACTAAGAGTTCTAATAGGAATGCATTTGCATAGAAAAAAGCAGAGAGAAGAGCAGTTTCCATGACCTGGACACAATATCCATTTACAAAAAATCTTCTGGGAATGATCTTGAATGCAGAAAGTTAAGACCTTTTGATAGAAACTAGACATAGAGTAGTCCTACAAGATAGTGCATCAAGGCTGGAAAAAAAAAGTAACTGTTTCTTCTACAAGACTTTGGATTTTTAGCTAAAAGCATCCTTTGATATCCAGTTTAAAGACTGACAGAATGACACTCCATAGCAGTGATGCTTCTCTCATGTGAAGTGCAGGAAAACAGATTTTGATTGCTCCCTTTACATAACTATGAATCTTTCAATCACTGCTGAGAAAATTTCCTGCCTCTCAGAAATTTTGGCTGTCTACATTTGTTGTCCTTATATTTGAGGGCCCAGCATGTCTGTCCTGAATATTTCTGTGATTGCATACTGGGATACTAATAAGAATGACTAGAACAAATGCAAAGTAATGGAATAACCTTATTTTTAAGGAAAAAACTAGACAAGAGATCACTGAAGGACATGAAGTCTGTGTGCCTCTCTGTGCTCCACTGGTTCATCTTTGAGTCACCTGCCATCTAAATCTTATATATGCACTTTGAAGAAATTTGGAAAGTTAAAAAACATCAGGATGGAAATTGCCACCACCAGATTTTGTGGTATTCGCACCTGCCTTTTGTACAATGGTCTGGTGCTTGAGGTACTCATCCAGGAAACAGTGTATCTGCATGGCAACCTCTGCTTAAACTTGAGGATGACAACTTTTTCTACATGAACCTCACTTTTTTTCTCTAACCAAGCCTATAAAATATCGTAAGTCAGACCATACCATCTCTCCTGTGAGACATGAGCCCAGGGATGCAAAGTAATTGGATTAGAGGTTCCCCTAAGAGGGTTCCAAGGGTG